>NC_064219.1:3638164-3941344 GCF_023101765.2 Spodoptera frugiperda | reverse complement strand
GCCGCTTGCAGAATCTAGTAGACAATAAATTTTAAAGCAACAAGAAACCCAACACAAGAAAACTATACAAGTAGACAAGCAAAACTTAAAATTAACAATATTTTACACGAGTTTGTAAACTACAAGCAAAGCAACACAAAGCGAAACAAAATTAATAACGTTTCACGTGAAACTTAGAGACTTTCAGGCACTTGAACTAGTTTTCAGGAAAATATATCACGGACCTTTCCCAACTTCCTGAAATTGTAACACGACTTTTGTCTTCAATGTTTAAACAAATAACTTGTCATATTTTGTATCTCAGTATTTAAATATTTAGTTGCTCGAGTAAATGCGTAGTTCTTAAATCTGATGCTAACTTAAATGCTGTTAAACAAAACAAACTAAAGTAATATTCGTAAAATATATGGATTTATATTTCTAAGATTGTTTGCTTTCATAATCTTGCCGGGTTTAAAGCTTTTGTTACATCTTTTGTTTTAGCAATGCTCCTATAGCAAATAATTCGCGTAATCAGTGAAATATAAATTAATTGCTTCGTGCTTTCCGAGGCACGGGGGTGAAACTCCGCCCAACTTCCTGACTCTGGATTAATAATGGTAATTTTACTCAGAAAATGCCATTATCACTTTTTGGCCAGCGTGGAAATCTAACTCGTAATAAGTTACGATTAGATTCCCACGCTAGATTACGAGTAGAGTTACGTTAAAGTCAAAGTCAAAATCATTTATTTCAAATAGACCTGGAAGGCACTTTTGAACGTCAAACCAAATATAATAATATTAATAACGTCAGTCCTCTAGTGAAACTATTTGCTCGTTCCAAAGTGTAGATTCCTATGGAGAAGAACGAGCAAGAAACTCCATAGGTTACTCTTTTCAATCAGATTCACAATACAATTCTTGGTTACATTGTTTCGATTACTTCAACTTTGTGAGAACGAATCTTAACTCATAACGTAACACTACATGTAACAGCAGCTGGTCACTCAACTACTGTGCCAAGTATGCAGCAGTACTAGCAATAATGTTCCACGTGAAAATGTCAACTCTACACTAAAAATTGAAATCAGTAACTCTATCCAAATAAAAAGCAAGACAGTATAACATGGTCAGAAAGCATTCACTTTAAAATTCAGCTCGTACACTCACAAATAACTTTCAGACTGAAACACAGTTTAGTTCCAACGCAGCATATGTTCCCGACAACTGAAAGCTCTTCAGAGCTGAAAATCCCCACTTTACATGAAGAATAAAACGACAAAGAGCCCCCAAAGTGCTGGTTCTGCGAATCTACAGTAGTGAACGAACTTTTTATATTGATTTTACCCAAAGGGACCCTTTTGGCCGCGCTGAGTACATTTTCTAAAACACTTTTGTTGAAAACTCGTTCAAAACTTCGGATCAATACTCGGAGAGGTTTCGTTTGCTTTTAAAAATGAATCAGTGTGGTTTTATTTATGTCGTTTGGCTGGTGTATTTTTGTTTCTAATCACCTATGTCATCCCCGAAAGGGTAGGCAGAGCTGCGGTAGCTGAAAACTGCCATTACACACACATACACACACACTTGATCATTGCCATACATTGAGCACAATTCCAGAGTCCGTGCAACTACTGAGAAATTTTCGAAAAGCCGAAAAAAGCCCAGCAATAGTTTGCCCGACCCAGGAATCGAACCCAAGACGTAGTAGCAGGCAGTCATACTTGCGACCACTTGACTAACGAGGCAGTTACAACTATCACTCAATAAAATTACCAACAGTAAACATACTCCGTATACAGAAGCACTTTACATAATATTACATGAAACTCCAATTGAACACACAAACAACCACACTGATAATTAACGTAATCATGTTAACAATTCATATTATACACGACATACGAACTGGTTGCTACGCGCTACGAACGCTACGAGCTACGCGCTACGAATTGCTACGAAGTCTACGAGAATCTACACAAAGAGATAAAATTGCCGAGTTGTTTAATAACAAAAAATAATCCTACTTTCTTTATACACCAAAATAGAACCTACAAAGTAATAAAACCAACAATTTATCCAAATATGTGAACTACAGATTAAGATAAATCGGTTCTTATATTAAATTCTTGCAAAATTTATAGTATTAAGATTATTTAATAAGGTCCAAATCTTACGGAAACATTCTTAGAGGTTGTTAGCGATTAGTATTCGACTGACGCCACCTCGAAGATAAATGGGTTTAGGGAAAACTGATTAATGTGCCCCTCAACTTGACCCAAATATAACCTGGCACGTGCCACTGAATACAATGTCCACATTATAACACAATAAAGCCTCTGACATAATAATATATAATATTTTCGTACCTATATTTATTTATTCGCTCACTTACTTATGGAAAACTTTTGCCGTTGTCATAGCAACCGTGATAGTTATTGCGATCCTTTAATAAATATGTTTGTCGATATTTTTGTGTTTGTGAATGTTTTTGTAGATAATTGGATGTTTTTCTATTGATAGGTTAAAGTTGGATTAATGGTAATCTCAGAATATTTGTAGTATTAAGGTCAACGTCTACCATATACTACCTGTGTATACCTACTTAAACTCATATTACCTATATAATTCCTCCTATTGTATTGTATGTATTACACACCACATTTCCTAAATCTACATTTTGCTCATAGATTGTTCACAATCGCCAATCCCAATCCCAATCCCAACCCCAACTTCGCAATTCCCAACCCCAACCCCCATCCCCAATCCCCAATCCCCAATCCCCAATCTCCAATCTTCAATCTCTAATCATCACTCTCAACCCCAAACCTCAGACCTCAAATCCCTACTTTTAAAATGACGATAACGCACTTGTAACTCGGTGTTGCGGGTGTCCCTAGGCACTGGGCAGCATCGATTGCTAGCTATCAGGCGATCCATCTACTCATTTGTAAAAAATCTAAATAGACAAGTCAACTTCACCGTTTTAATATTGAAATAAGTGCTTCGAACTTGACTTAGACCAGTTTATCGCCTACTTATTGGTATCGACTTATATAAAACTTGAAGGTTATATACCAACGTACTACGAGTAGATTTCGATAAATTGTTCCCGTTTCTGTATTCGAGTTTGTAATTGTCACAGCCGTCAATCGCCTGTCGTGTTAACAGTCGAAACTTCTATTCTATTTTGAACACAGAATATATTTGACGCGGGAGAAACAAGCTGCTGCTTTTATATATACAGTATATAGGCGTTTTTTATCTTTTATTTATATACAGTTTTTATCTACAACGAACAAAAAATAAAGTCTGTCTTTGTAACCGACTTCAAAAGAAGGAGTGTTCTGTTTGACCTGTATGTATGTTTGAGCGTGATTATCTCGCGTTTGGCTGAATCAATTTTGGAGTATTTTTCACACTGAGGAAGGGTTCCCTTATATATTAACCGACCCAAAAAATATTAAGGATTTATTTGTTTTTTCAATTTAACAAATTAGGTTTGCTCTGTTCTTAAATAACTAACGAAGATTTATTAACAAAATAGAATAAATTAGATTCTCTACCATTTTCCTTAGACTAACTAAACTGTAATAAATCTAAAACCTATTCAAAACTGTTTTAATTCACTATGTCCATTAAAATAATCCAAAGTTCACAAGTTCGACATTCCTTTGACAAGTTCAATTAGTTTTTATTCGGTTAGTGACACTTAGAAGTAGGTACTTCAATTATTTATAGAAAGGGTCAAACCAATTTCGACCTTGAAAACTTTCGGGTATTTGATTTAATGAATGTGAGAAATGTTTGAAGTGAAATAGCTGAGTAATTGTAACACTTTAATATGCATTTATTGACAATTTCCATAAATATTTACAATCAAGACATTAGTAATTTTTCATATTTTCTGACTCAACTAAAATCCTAATATTGTTCAAACAAAATCGGTAATATAGAACGAATACAATGCAATCGACATTTAATATAAAAACCTACATACAATAGATAAAAGAGAAACACTTTTTCTTGATAAAAATGTTCAACATAATTTATTTTAAAAAAGTGGACGTGTCGACAACACCTAAGAAAAATATCGACATGGCCGCCACTAGCTCGAACCACGTAAAGGTTTGAAAAAACGTTGGTTTTTGTCTATGTCCTTTACAAGCATACAACATGGCAGCCAGACCTGAAGCCACAATTTGTGTATCACACAAAGAGTTGCTCACCCGCCCGAACCCGCTACACATTCCACGTCAGCCAGTTGTCCAGCAACAGCACCAACCGTGCAGTCAAAATTGCCAATATAATAAAAAAAGTGACTCAAAAAATAAACATTGTTCGACCTTTTCAAAGGTTTGGAACGACATTTCGTTTTAACAAGATTTCGCTGAATTAAAATCAAAAACATTCAACACCGACGTGTCTACAACACTAGCAAAAAAAATGTCAACACGTCAATCGCTCGCGCCACATAAAGGGTGTTGGAAAATTGTCGACGATCACAGTTTCGCGTTGAAATCGTCTCGTTGATATTCCAAGGCGATGCAGTCATGAATAAAATCATAAAACACATGTTATAGCTTGTAAATAATGGCTTTATGTGATGGAAATGTTTAATATATTTTATGCTTATATCAATAAAGGTTATTTCACAATGCTGTGTGTATATTTTCTGGTTTTGCTGTGAAAGATTCTATTTTGCATTATTATGCTATCATGAACGTTCGGACGAAACTGTGATACTTTTTTTTACTAAGTAAGTATATACCACCCCAGCCCAGAAATATCACAAATACATTGCAAATTACATAGGATTTAAGGGCAGGAGAGCCGGGTTCGGCACTTATGGGCTGGCTTGACCAGATTGATAACACGGTCTCACAGAAAACCGAAACCGAAGCGAAACAACCCTTCAATTCCTAACCTCAAAAGGCCAGCAACGCACTTGTAACGCCTCTGGTGTTTTGGGTATCCATAGGCGGCGGAAATTTACTTTCAGGTCTACGATACGTCTGCTCGCTTACCGACTTATGCCATAAAAAAGGAAACTTTAAATACTTTATTATAACGTAAGTAGAGGCGGATTAAACTTATAGAGCATTCTAGACAAGCACATCATAAGTGCCCCTAAATATTTTTAGTGCCGCCGCCAGTTTGTGCGCAGCGCCTCTCTGTAACCTGGCATCAAGTACTTGCCTAGTTTGTCTTAGGAATAATACACTTCTAGACGGAAGCTGAGTCTGGAAAATCCTCCATTCTACCATAATAATACAATTCACTAAAAAAAACAATTTAAATAAAGATCAGTATTATTAGTAGTCATGCCAACAATATAAATATTCGCCTAGCAACACCAGACTGAAGCTAGACCGCCCTAACCTCAAAATAATAAACTAAACTTCCAAGTACTCTCATTTTAATATTAAATAAAACATCGCCTGTTATTCCTTAACCTTCATGAAGGATTCTCATAAGTTATTTCATGAATTTTCTCTTAGAAAAAGGTTCTGGTTTATCTTTAGAGGGTTTTGAATATCTAGTCCATGTAAAATATTGGTTTGTGGTCGAATCTGGTTACGATTTAGTTATGAGTTAGTGTTTGTGAGTGAGAAATAAATATCGTTGATTGATGACTGATAACTATACGGTTTGTGCTCGGTGGTTGGGTAACCGACTGCCAAGTAGACGTATAGCGGGTTCGATTTCCGCACGAAGCAACTCTTCGAGTGATCCACAAATTGTTGCATCCAGTCTGGGTGTCATGTGTAAGTGAACTTGTACGTTTGTAAACGCAACCACGACACAGGAAAAACACCAAGTGTGTGGCCACCAAACCAAGTTAAAACAAAATAAACAGGAAAAATATAATGCTATGTCAATATCTTTGTCTGCACTAGACTCTAGACTAGAGTCTAGTGCTAGACAAATTATTAAGTACCTTAACTAACCCTAACATGTCATCTTTACTAACCACCCCAATACTAATAAATCACCATTTTATTTACACAAATAAATATCTCATACATATACATAATTTCAGGAAGTACTCAACCAAAACACACATAAAATCTACTCCAAATACAACAATATATTGTATTTTCTAACCTACAAATGGAAAACTATAACCCATTATGGTAGCTATGATCAAATAAATATGGAATCCATACATGACACATATTGAACGGGCTTGTAATGCGGTCTTTGTGTTCATACCTGAACCACCGTTTAGAGAACTTCTAACGTATGTGAATACGTGACTGTGTAAGGCTGTGTTTATTATAAAGCTTCAGACGGCCTTTTGGGTGAGGCGCGAGAGAGGGTCAGATCCTTATTGACTAAAATCCGCCTCCGTGCTACTATTGCTTCGAGCCGAAACAGGGATACCTTTTTTTTCAAACATTGTCCCACACTAAGATTTTCTCCAATGTCGTGGGTGTGTTTACAGACATACAATTTCCAATACACATGACACCCAAACCCGGAACAACAATCTGTGGATCACAAAAGTAATGGAATTGAACTAATATTAAGGTTGCTTAACAGCCACTTGCCCAGCCACTGCGCCAACCGTGCAGTCAACAACTGGTTAAGTTGTCTGCAGCTCTAGAGAGTACACAAAACTACACATTTCAGGCCCCAAATCCAATCTACATAAAAACCGACAACAATATAATTTCTGATTAAAAAAAGGAAAAAATACTTCCATATGAACACAGCCTTAGTCCTTTGTCACAGTACACGTGAATACTTCGCACACATTGTTACGTAATCTACATACAATAAGAGTTTCGGTAAACTGAGAGCTCTCCGGCGAAGGTTGGGGGACATGTAAACATTTCAATATGCCGATATTTTCAATGTACACATATATTTTGCCCTTTGTTGTATTCGGTTGTGGCTGTATGTAGGTATTTTATTTATTTGTTGGTGGTATATGGTTGGTTGGTGTACTTTTTATTACATTTGGTTTTGTTTAAAGGGTTTTTAAGGGGGGGGGGAATCATCCAATGACTCTTTTCACCTTAATTGAAGTAAAAGGGACAATCAGACTCTTACTGACTAAAATACCCCTTGATCCTACTCCTGCTTCGAGCCGGGGTCCTCGTATGGTAAGCTGTCCGCAGCTCCGGGTTGGGAATCAGATCTTTGGTATGTAGATCATACTCTTCATAATAGGGTTGGTAGGAATTGTGTCATTTCAGGAATCGTCATACTAAGTATTCGTAATGCGTACTTTTATGACAAAACCCTACAAGCCCATAATCTGTAGTTTTCTTTCTATAACATTAATTTTATTACACACCCAAAAAAAATCTCTTCAACCTTACGTAGGCACAATTCTTAATTTCCAAATGCGAGATTTTGAGCGAATGTCGAAAAGTTGGTTCGGCTCCAACTCCAAAATTAATACTGGAAAAAGTTTGCGATGTCGAAATTTGGGAAAAAGTTCGTTCGTTCGTTTCGCAATTTAAAACGTAATTTATGCGGTTGACGGGGCCTGCCAATTATAGACGTTTGGTAAAAGATCAGTGAGTTACAGACTAGGGTTGAACAGCTTACATAATGAATTAGAAGGTTCTGTTAATCATTAATATCTATTTGGCTGTCAAATTGGTAAATTCAAACCAGTAAGGTTTCAATTGATTAGAGCAATCGATGCGTATCTATAGATTTATTAACAGGCTTGAAACAGACAGGGGTTTACATTATTAGTATAAAATGTAATATTATTTAATAGAATAGTATTTAAAAATTAAACTTATAACGTACGACTGCACGGTTGGCGTGGTGACTGGGCAACTAGCGGTTTCGATTCCCGCACGGAGCAATTCCCGCACGGAACAATTCCCGCACGGAGCTATTCCCGCACGGAGCAATTCCCGCACGGAACTATTCCCGCACGGAGCTGTTCCCGCACGGAATTATTCCCGCACGGAGCTGTTCCCGCACGGAGCAATTCCCGCACGGAACTATTCCCGCACGGAGCTATTCCCGCACGGAACTATTCCCGCACGGAACTATTCCCGCACGGAGCAATTCCTGCACAAAACTATTCCCGCACGCAACCATTCCCGCACGGCGCAATTCCCGCAAGGAGCTGTTCCCGCACGGAATTATTCCCACACGGAGCAATTCCCGCACGGACCTGTTCCCGCACGGAACTATTCCCGCACGGAGCTGTTCCTGCACGGAGCTGTTCCCGCACGGAACTATTCCCGCACGTAAGTATTCCCGCAAAAAATTAATCCCGAACGGAATTATTCCCGCACGGAACTATTCCCGCACGGAGCTGTTCCCGCACGGAACTGTTCCTGCACGGAACTATTCTCGTACGGAACTATTCTCGCACGGAACTATTCTTGCACGGAACTATTCCCGCACGAAACTATTTCCGCACGGAGATGTTCCCGCATGGAGCTGTTCCCGCATGGAGCAATTCCCGCACGGAGCTGTTCCCGCACGAAACTATTCCCGCACTTCAATGCGCAATTCAAGCACGGCGCAATTCCCACACGGACCCGAAACAACAATTTTTGGTTCACACATTGTGTGATAAGATGTTTCGGGTCCTGACTGGACACAGGTGTCAACCTATGGTGTGTTTGTAAACATACCCACGACATAGGAGAAAAACCTAGTGTGGTTTCACTTTTTAAACTTTGATTAACGCCAATTTTAATAGGTTAAAGAGTCTTAAAATAAAACGATCCAAACCACGACCATAGTAAGTCCTAAATATTAACTTGAATATACACTACACACGGACATAGTCGCCAAAATCGGTTCGGTTATAACTTGTCACGTCACAAATTAGTATTATAATCTGTGGCACAATAAATCTAACGTCATATGTCAACAGATGGCACCACGTACACAATCTGTGAGAGGATTAAACATGATAAATGGGCGGTGCGGTATCAACTAACTCACGGACTGTCCAATCTATCATTCTTTATGTATTATAGTCAATGACGGATTTTCAGCTTTTGTTATTTTGTTGGTTTTAGATATCCTGTGTGTAAAAAATATACATATTTTACTACTTATAAGTGTATTTTTTACACACACTGTTCTGGTTCCACTCTTATTCATCGCAAATTGGTGTTTTGTAGCCTTTCTTGATAAGTTGACTATGCTATCTAACACAAAAAGGTGTTTTTCCACCCTTAAAAACACACAGAAAGGACTTTTTTTTCTGATTCATCTGTGTTTGGTTTACATGGCAAACAATGCCTATTGTATAAAATTTACAAATAACGCCATATGTTGTACAGTAGCAACGTGACAATTACCGCGTCGTGTGTCGCAGAATACTGCTCTTGAACACGAGCCTCTAGCATGGCTTGAAACTAGTCGAGTTCCTCGTCAAACAGTTAGCAAACATAATATGGATATGAGGTACATTGCAAAAAATATGTAGAAACACAAAGTTAATCTACTAAACTCAACGAAAATGCTAATAAAAGCTATGTACGTAACTTTACTAGCAAAATTTAAATTAAATGTGAACCGTAAACTACCTAGAACATTTCTAGTCCCATTCCACTTTGGTCCGGCCAAAGTGAATATGTTATAAAGTAGCTTTACACACAGAATTCCAAATGTATGAAACAGCGGTTTTGGTCCTTTTGAGAGCGACGCAAAAATGTTTAGCTTAAAACGTTAGGGTTTATTTTTGGTACATATTTTTTAGATTAAGGTCATGTGCTCATGTTGGTCAAGTGGTTACTAAGCTCGGAGTTATTGGTTTGGTTCTCAAGTTGAGGTGATTGTTGTATTTCGGGCCCAATGATTTGAACTATTTTAGATTTTATCTGTAACTAGCTTCTGCCAGCGATTTTGCCATCGTTTCACCCAAGTCACCTCATACCCTGTCTGTATATCTCAAAATCCATTTAGTAGTTTCAGCGTTATTAAAAGACAAACATCCAAATATCCAAACAAACAAACTTTCACATTTATAATATTAGTGCGTTGTGATATCGCGGAAACTGAATGTCAGACATACATACCCATAACATCCAAACCTCTGCCTACCCTTTCAATGAATAAAGAGTGTGATATTGTATTAGAAAAAGCAATTTCATAAAACCTTGAAAAGAAATAGCTTTTAATGAATACTTAACTACTTTACCTCACTCGTTGCCATTAAGTAATAGTTATTTTATGTCGAGAAGTGTTTTATAGCTCCTCTTACAAAGGATTACCCATTCCCTTTGTTTTACAGCTACGGGAGAAAGTAATTGGTTATATAACAATACTTAATTAACCTTCTTACGACTGTCGTCAAGGTATTTTTTTAAGGGGGGAAATCTTTCAAAGACTTCTCCCGTCTTGGGTGAGGCGAGAGGGAGTGTGTGACTCTTACTGACTAAAAACCATCTTGTTCCTACTCCTGCTTTTCGCCGGAGCTGTGTCGGAGCCCCGGTAAACCCGCTAGGTAGTCCGCAGGTCCGGATCAGGCAATCGTATTTGACATCAATCTGGTTTCTCCCAATTTTTCTCAAAGCACCATTCAATACATCTTTAAAGAGAACAATATACCTTTTGGAATGCCCCTCTTTATAATTCAAAGAGAAATGTTTCATAAAATTATGCCTTGAGAGTTCAAATTAGTGTGGCTATATTAGAAGTAAGGGTACGGAAAGGACCAATTTTCATAACTGTGGTCCTTGAAGTGGCACGATGGACAATAAGCCTGAAAACCACTTACAAGCGGTTTTTTGTATTATACTTTGATACAGGTGCTTCGTTTTTCTTATACTTATAAGCATAACTGCTGAGAACAGCGTCTTTTTTAGGCCAGGATAAGCGCTATTAACATATTTTTAAGCAACTTCAAAAATAAGGAGGTTTTGGAAGACGACATAATACCGGTTTATGATAATATGTTCACTGTTTTATAGATTAGATACGGTACTCTCTCTGTTGAGGTCTATAAAGTGTATGTGTATTGTACTATGTATGAGATTCTGAGTTTATCTGTGTGAATAGAAACAAATGTGACGTCAATCTACGTCAAAAAAAAAAGTACAAGAAAGTGTCTAATGTATAAACGTATAGCTCACATCACACATTAGCAGCCTATAAGTAGCCACTACTGACCAAAGGCCTCTTCCCACATGGAAAAGGTTTGAGCATTAATCGCTTCCGTATGGCGGGTTGCCTTACATAATTACCCCTCCTTCCCAATCCCCGATTCCCCAACAAGCCTTAACAATTAATAACCATCAAAAGGCCAGTAACCTGAGGCGAGGCGTTCCAAGTATGCCTCTAGTGTTTCGGGTGTCCATAGGCGGTGGCGATTGCTTACCATCAAGTGATCGGCTCGTTTACCGTCTTATATCATAAAAAATATGAATAGCTGTGTACCTAATTATTCCATCACTCAATCAAAAAGACAATATTAAAACCTCAAAAATCTTCCTATAACATCAAGCCTCAATTTCTATTTACCAACACAGACGACTTGAACTAAAAGCTTATAAAACAGACCATTTTCTTAAGACATTTTCAAGGCGCTATCGAGTTAATGACGTGGACATAATATGGCCGACCTAATTACGTCACTAATCCGATACAGTTTTATAAAAGTTTTCTTTTTATTACCTTTCCAGTCTATTAGCTTAATGGGTATAATCTCTTGTTGGTTCGCAAAGAAGTAGGTAAGTGACGTGATGAAAATTGTGTGTGAGTTCAGAGTGGCGTCATGCTAGCTTTATAGTCTGTTATCCTAGTTATTTAAAGGTGACTAGCGTTTATTTTTAATGGTACTTGTATAAGCTGGTATATGGGCTGACGGATCAACTGATGGTAAGCAATCGCCGCCATCAATGAACACTTGAAACACCAGAGGTGTTATATGTACGTTGCCGGTGTTTTGGGAGTTACGAATTTAAGAGTTGTTGAGGAATCGGGAATTAGGTAGGGGGATAATTAGGCCTCTGGTAACCTCACTCACTCAACGATAATGATGAAGTCTCAATTGCGAGGCATTTAACTTATTTAATATGTAAAGCTGAAGATCTAGTTTGTTTGTTTAAACTTGCAAATCTCCAGAACAACTGGTTCGAATTGAATAATTTTATGTTTGTGTTGTTTCCTCGGTCATTCTGTCACATGTTGCCTATGTGTGTCTATTGTTTATTTTCTGAAGCGGAAAAATTGCCCGTGTCTATTTAATATGGCTTAATAAGTTACATGTTAAAATATAAAGACTTACAAGTGGGTGTTGCTTGAGCATGCGCGTGTGTGCGATGGAGCGGCGCGGGCGCGCGTGCGGCAGGCCGCGGTGCGCGAAGTGCCATTCTGTGTCAGAGCCCAGCACCTGTGGAAGAAGATATACATATTTTAAAATTATGAACAAAAATTATTAGAAAGTGCAAAAAAGTATTTTCTGTCGGACTATTGAATAGTCAAAATTACAATCATAATTATAATAAGTAGGTAGGTACATAATAATTAGAAATCAGACCACTACAGATGGGGTAGGGCTAAAGCCTGATCCGGAGCTGCGGATTACCTAGCGGGTTTACCGGGGCTCCGGCTCGAAAAGCAGGAGTAGGAACGGGGTGGTTTGTAGTCAGTAGGAGTCTGACACTCCCAAGGCCCAAGAAAGGACTTATAATAAATACATATATATATGTAGTTCCTTCTACTCCCTTGCACATCTAAACGACAACAGTCCTCCTCACGAAAGTTGTTTAAACAAAAACAAACTAACACCAAACAACACTATCTGTTGTTTGGTTTTGTCTGAAACTGTGGTTTAACATTTGCATTTAACTACGGATCGTTGCTACCACGGATGTTTAGGGTAAACCGCTATAAAGTCGAACACTTTCACGCAGTTAGTTTTTTATATAACAAAAGAATGGTATAGGTATTATCAACTAATGAAAATTATGGCTTCTGTCTCTATAATGTAAAGAAAATCTTCTATTAGGACCTTTTGACTCTGAAAAAACTAATTCAAAATAACATAATTTCACTTAAAATAACCGCAGATCATTCTCAAATGTGTAACCTTAGTACGATTTTGTAGTAGTTTTGTTTTATTTTGACGTTAAACGAAAACGAAACGATCTGATTGGTTGGTTTGTCCAAATTAATCAACCAATCAGAGCGCCAAACGCGCTCTCGTTTTGATTGCTTTCAACGTAAAACAAACTCATATTAAGTGTACTGATTGACAAGCGCGAATGAACTAACCAATCATAGCGCCAACGTTTCGTTCGCCAAAAAAATCGTATGACATTTCCAATTAACAGATAAAATAAGCTCTCTATTAGTTATTTCTACCTCATAACAAAAACATAAACAGTAACAAAATGAAAGTAATAAAATAAACCGTAGCTAAAATCTAGTTTTATGTAAGTACACAGCAATATACCCAAAATGGCTACGGAAATTCGTTGCTGAACAAAATTTTGCGGGAATCAACGGATATTGGTGTTTCGAGGTGACATTTTGGCGAAAATCATATTTTATCTCGCGCGTGGAACACGTTATCCGGTGAGGATTTGGGTAAATCGTACCTACAAGTACTTCGGTAAAACATCAGAGCGAAATAAAGCAGTAAGAACAGATTTTAGACGTTTATTTTGTGGACACTTTTACTGAAAGATATTTAGTTAATATTCACCAGTTGTGTTATAAAGTCCCATGTAATAGGGGGTGAGCCTATTGCCATTATACTGGACACAATTCCAGACTTCGTGCTATTACTGTTTTTTTTTTTCGACAAACCAAAAATCAAACCAGTAATACTTTTCCCGACTCAGCAATCGACGGCAGTCGTTCTTGCGACCACGCGACCAAATCGTTCTCAAATCCATTTCCTTTAAAAACTTAGCTAAAATCCTCTTGAAATTACTGTTAAAAAATCTAGTCCAACAAGATTTTAATTACAAAGATTATGGAACGTCGCGGCAAAGTTTTTAAACTCCGTATTTTTCTAACTTCACTGTTTACCCGCCAAACATTTGTGTTGCCACTTAATTAAAGTTAGAACCTCATCAACGCAAACAATGCTACTACGCCACCCAAGGAAATACGAACCAATAGTTTACGAAGAAAGTTTTGAGCTAAACTCCTCGTATTTCGAAACTGGAATACGGTACAAACATATAAAGTACCGTATTTTACTGACTTTCGTGTTCGCATAAGACAACACTTCTATTTCGTCGGCTTATTGCAAGAAATCATTAACTGACACATTCTAGAGAATGCAAAAACTCATTTATTTCTATCTGGTATATTTTGTAGAATGTGTCAAAATAAGTCTACTAAGTACCTATAGTTAAAAATGTATTGAATATTTTTTGCAGATAATGATTTCTTGCAATAAGCCGACGATTTTCCAATTTTATTAAAACAAAATAAAAATTCTCAGAAATAAAAAAGAAAACAAACCAATCAAGATGGCTGAATATAAAAATAAATCAAGCTATAGGTACTCTCATCAATTTCAAATTTCGAATACTTACATAACGTGTTCGATTCAACGTTTGAAAAGTCACGCGTTCGTTCAATCAAAATGGCTTTGTGAAAAGTAATTTCGGGTTACGTCTCCTTAAGACAATTTATGATTACGTTTTCTTATAGGTAATGTACATGGAAGTAATTTACCTGGATTTATTAGTGACGCAATGCCTTAACAGCCAACTGAAACGAGAATGGAAACCGACTTTATGGCTTAGAAAATAAAGTCCAAGTGGCTATAAAGTTTTATTGACGCCAATTGTGCGTTGTTTTCACGTGTAAGCGTAATAATATTGGGCCGAAAAGGTTAATTGGTATGACAGTACCAGTTGTGAAGTTAACGATAGCAAACACAGCCTGGGTACCGTTTGATATCAGGCCAGCAAATTGCCTGTCGAAATTATAACAGAATTTAATTACTAATTTCGGTTAATAGAAGTAGATGTTACGTTCAAACCGACCTTTTTGGAAGTAAGGTCATTAAACCGAACTGGTAGTCAGGTAAGTAAATATTAGACTGCGACAGTAATTGTAAATGATAAATGATACTCGTATTTATTTTTGCAAATAGGTATATATATATGTAACTCTTTTACTCTTCAATCTCTTAAATAACTAGATGAGGCCGGCATTTGTACTTTTGTTACTATAAATTTACCATAAAAATATTATATAAAAGAAAAACATATTATGTTTGACGAAGAACTCGGCTAGTTTCAAGCCATTCTAGAGGCTCATAAGCTCATTATCATGAATAGAATTCAGCGAGACACCGAAAATCTAAAATTAATTAGAGAGATACTATGTCTCGAAAGTAATAATACAACTAAAAATAAAAACTGTTCAAAATATCATAACTCTTTTGAAGTTATATAAAACCATTAAAGAAAAACATTTAAGTACGTAAATTGCAAAACGTAACAATATCCGACCCAACCCTCTGCCTAATTCTCAGTAACCCTATAAAACATGCTACCAAGTTACCGAAACATAAGTACCTACTAAATTTAGTGATATAACAACTCCCTAGTCGATATAATCATCGCCCGATCCGATTGCCGAACACACGAAGATTTCCGAAAATTCCCGAAGAAACCCGAACTTTGATTCACGATAGTGGACATTTATATACTACTCATCTTCGAGAAAATACGTTATTGGATGTCGGAAGCCGTTCATATTTAAGCAATCGCCGCCGCCCATGAACACTTAAAACACCAGAGGCGTTACAAGTGCATTGCCGGCCTTTCAGGGTTAGGAATTGAAGGGTTGTTAGGGAATCGGGGATTGGGAAGATTGGGAAGGGGAGAATTGGGCCTCCGGTAACCTCACTCACACAACGCAAGTGTTCTTTCACGTTGATTTTCTGTGAGGCCGTGGTATCACTCCGGTCGAGCCGGCCCATTCGTGCCGAAGCATGGCTCTCCTACATTTATTTTCGAGAAAATACATTATAGGATGTCGGAAGCCGATCATATTTATTTCGAGAAGCATTGTAAGTTAACCTCAAGGGACTTAAATACAGGATTAAGTACGGTAGAAACGTACCTAATGGTTGGCATTACACAAAGGCAAAAAGGAACATGATCTAAGCCTTAAATGTACTCAGAAAGTCAACGGTAGGTATTTTTAGAGCATGGTTTGAAGATGTTTGCTGTATAATAAAGAATCTAAGATGGTTGTTAGGCATCTATTTTTAACGTTACGTTTGCGTAAAATATTAGTTACGGTTTACGTGGTATAAGATTTAGAATGAATTATCTACATTTAGGTAAATGATAGACTGGTGAGCTGTTGGCCACACTTGAAATGTTAAAGTGCTAGTGAACTTTGATTATAAATATGTTTAGATGGAGCTTCACTATACAATAACAAGAAAAATACGTTTCAAAATTTCTTGCATGTGTGCGTGCGGCTTGTGGTTTACACAGTCCAAACTTTTGAAACGTGACCTGACACTCCTTCTATACACATAATATGTGTATTATACATACCTATATTATTTGTATAATCAAAGTTAGTGAATAGTTTAATTCATTAAATCACATTCAATCTCACACTACAAAATACAAAATTCTAGTCAACAGAACGAAATTACAACAGACACAACATTTAAAAATGGAATGAGAAATGCGAAAAAGAAAAAAGAGCCTGCAAAAACACGTGGCCAGCATTGTGTGACATAGATAAAACAAACGCACTCGGCTGTACAGTTAAAGGTCACATTTGATATTTGTATTCAGCCAGGGACAGAAGAAAGTATTTACATAATGAACAGACATTTCCGTAAAAAACAAACGGCAACGTGGATTTTTTAAAAACATCTGTTGTTGATGAATTTGAGATATTACGTGAGCTTTGTAATGTTATGAACGATAACACAAACAACCTATTCAAATGGCGTTTTGAAATTCGAATGCCGAGCGTTTATTTTTAATTTGGGTTTTGCCAGAATTACTTTTTTTATTTTTATTAACAAAAAGGTTTGGATAAAAGTTGCGAGGAAAATTAAAATTTAATAAATTTTAAGAAGAGCGGTTTAGATTGTAATTAAGTAATTAAGAGTAATGAGTATTATGTGTTACCTTTTATCTGTTATATAGTAAGTACTAGCTTTTGCCCGCGACTTCGTTCGCGTGGAATAGTGACTTCCGGCAAATTTTTGGTTTTAACCACATAGTTCCCGATCTCGCGGGATCTCTTCAAAAATGAGATGTGGAAGATATTCCAGGGAACTCTTCAAAAATCAACATAATGAGCTCTGCGTTGAATTTAATAGATGTATACTCACTTAGGGCATTGAAAAAATAGTTTAAAAACGGACTTTAAACTAACTTAAAACTAAAGAAAGCTACGAATTACGAATTTATAACAATTAAAAAAGATTACAACCTATCCTCTATGCTATAATAACCAAGCTTAAACTAAATAATTTAAAAGAAACGACTTAAATCTAATCTAATTAATTTATAAATTAGACTTACAATTTTATTAAAAAAACTAACTACAGTAACTACTAATAATCGATATCAAACTAAACCTACGTTAAATAGTTTAACCAAAAAACCAGGAAAACCCAACAAATAAACTTATTAATTGACAAATACAACGAAACCAATTTAGAATATACGAAACAGCAGGACCACTACAGACAAATAATCATACGACTGATAATACACTTTTTCTACGATAGTACCGAAGCGCTCGGCCGATACCCAACCAAATGAATGTAACGAAACCATAGCGCGATCTATTTCGATCCCAACGCCATCTATCGAGGATAAAGACAACTTGGATTATTTATTTATACTCCGTTCGGGCATTTTCTTTGTACTAAAAGTTTAATTATATTGATATTATTTTTTTCATACCTTTTTACTATTTATTTACTTTTTTTCGATGAATTAAAACAATAACATGAACCGAAGTCGTGTAACGATCGACATAGAATTATCTATACTCCGTTAGAGCATTTTCTTTGTACTAAATGTTTTATTATATTGATATTATTTTTTTCATACCTTTTTACTATTTATTTACTTTTTTCGATAAATTAAAACAATAACATAACCGTCGTGTAACGATCGACATAGAATTATTTATAAATAATTTATTTCTTATTTTTATTTTTTGATTTTTGAAATAAAAATATATCTATGTCTCTAAGGTTCTAAACTATATGCTGTACCAAATTTCTCCAAAAAGTTGCGGAGATTTGATGGTATAAGCATAAAACCTTTGACATAACTTTTTTAAGAACTTGACATGCAATAAATGTAAATTTAAGCGTGAAAACCGCATCCAACTCGGATCAGCCGTTTCTGAATTAGCGCGCACAGACGAACAGACAAACAGACAAACAGACAAACAACAAACAGACAAACAGACAGACAAACAGACAAACAGACAAACAGACAAACAGACAAAAAAAAAGTTAATTCCTTTTTGGGTTCGACATCGACATAACAATAACCCCTGCTATTTTTTTTATTTTTATTTTCAATGTACAGACAGCACTACGATTTTATTATATGTATATATATCGTCACGCCTTTTATCCCCGAAGGAATAGGCAGAGATCCACATTATGGCATGTAATACCACTGTACAACGTACACCCACTTTTCACAATTTATGTGGTAAGTCCCATTTAATAGGTGGTGAGTCTATTGCCATTATATTGGACATATTTCCTCCGATACTACTGAGAAATTCGAAAAACCGAAAAAACTTAGCAATACTTCGTCCGACCCCGGGAATAGAACCCACTCAACCAACGAGGCAGTCTTTTATCTATAATAACACAACAGTAATATGTTTAAGTACTCATGAACTTGAAAGTTTTAACATGATTGCCAGAATGTAAACAAGGCACAATGAACTATAAATAAGTTAGTCAATCTATTCTAGTCTATGCTAATATTGAGTTTGTATTTAAGAAAATTAATTCTCGGTACGGTCCAACGATCGACGGCGACGCCATAATCCGGATTTGACGTCGGACATTTTGAAAATAGAAGGCTGCGTTCACCGATAAAATGTTGTAAAGAGGTCTTATCTCTTTGTATTCAGATACGCTTGTTTACTCTATAGCGCAGAAACTTTATAACAAGACTGAGGAAATAACAACAACAGTTTATGCATACTTACAACGAACGTAGGCGCGTTTGTTTATCGTTTTATGTTAAACAAGTACTTCGTTTACGATTTGGATGTGTTTTATTAATCTCTTTAGTAGCCCCGTGTGCTTATCTATTCTGCCAGAAACAGATTTGATTGTTATAAAAGCTTTACCTTTAGTACTAACTGGCCATATACATCGTTGACAGAAAAAAAATAATTCCATGTTTGAATTAGGCCGTTTAAAAAGTTAGAATAAATGTCAAGTGCCTATTAACGTATAAGTTTAGTGACAGCAAAGAGGTTTTAAGCTAGTAGGTATATCATAAAAATCTTATTAATAACTAATACAGCTTTAGATTTTTTGAGTCTAAAATCTGGCAGCAAACTGAACCACACTTACGCTAGCGAAAGGTGTGTCCTTTCAACGATTTTGATCTTAATCAATTATTAAAATATATTCATTACGTAACTTACAACATTTTCAGCCTCGAATAAAGTGTAGTAAAAGGAAAAAATATACTTAGAAACTGTGTCACGCAAGAGATAGCACCCAATAGAGTGGAACTACTTACAAATTCTACCCCGCAACGCCTAGACACTAACTTCTTATACTTGGCTTACTTTAAGTTAACAAGGATACGTAAGAAAGTATCGATCGACCTTGTCCGTAATGGTTATATATTAAGAACGTTTAAGTTTAACTATAGGTATTAGTTTGGGAATAATTTCCTTAGATTTGCTTGTTTGAGATAGAAATGGCATACATTCCTTCCAAAAAATGTCATAATTTTATATTTCTCTAAAAAATTTACAGATAGACAGGTCTGACTGCTTCTGCGACTGCCGAACAGTCTCGGGATCGATTCCCGTATCAGGCAAAGTATTACTGGGGTTTTTTCGGTTTGTCCGTTATTCGGTTTCTGTCAAAAGTTAGTACTTTTCGAGTCACAGAAATTTTGGACTCTGGAATCTTAAATCTTGTCCAGTATATGGCAATAGGCTCAATCCCCTACATGAGACTTATAACATAAATAGTGAAAAGTGGGTGTACATTGTACAATGGCATTACCCCTTCGAGGATTAAGGACGTGACGATACATGTATCTATATGTAGATAGGTTGTTTACTGTTATTAATTTTAAAGTCAAGTTCTTAGTTCGTGGCGTACTAGGCATGTTGTTGTAACGGCACCGGTATTTCGGGTGTTCATGGGCGACGCCGATTGCTCACTATCAAGTAATCCGTCTGCCCATATACCATCTTGTCCCACATAAAAAAATGGTAGAAAAGCCCACATATTATTAGGTATACAATAAATACACCTTTGTTTACTCATAGAATAACTGGCACGATACTGTATTTTTAGCCCTACTTTTGTATCTAAATTAACTTGTCCCAACAATGACGTCATTCTAATCAACTCAAAACCTGACATTTGAGTTGCGAAACAAACACATTAACTAATTAGCTACTCTATTTATATACAGAAGTAAGTGCAAGATTGTCTGACGTGATTACATTATATTATTGGTCGCCTAGTATCGAAATGTACAATATAAATAATTTAGCAAAGTTACTTTATGCATACGTTTACCCGAATACTCAAACGCTTACTCAAATTTTTAGTTTTGTGAAATCTCAAATTAATATAGTTCCGGCATCATGAATAACCATTCTTCAATGAAAACCTGACATATGAGACGTGCACGAATATTTAAGTACAATTAAAATTGAGTACCGTTTGAGTATACGATGCTATGCATGATAAGTGTGTAATGGTTATTTATTGTGCAATGTACTTTATAAGTATTATTTTTGAAAAATATTAGCATTAAATTGTCATTCTAATACACATAAACTATAAGTGTACCAAATTTTAAGCTCCTACGTCCGCGCAATTTTTGTAAAAAGGTTCCGAAAGTTTGTGCATCACGTATTAATATATAGATTATTGTGATAATATGATAGTGTACAACAAAAAGTACATTTAGCTAAGTTATTTTGTATGCTAAGATAAGTACGTAAATAAAGGGTTAATTTTGGGCAAACTATAGCTATTGTTATTCCAAATTGTATGTATATAAATTAATCTTTTCTAAGCACTGGACAGCTTGTACAGATTTTATTTTATTTTATTCAGTTGATATCGAATAACTCTCGGGACCCTTTAGGGAATCGATTTTGCAAGATAATATGAGCAATAAGTAAGTATTTAAAAAACTGAAATTATCCACCCATTTTTTTATTATAGTAATGTCCCTAAAACCATCACCTAATTCTGAAAATACTGTGCTGAAAACCGACCAAAACGCGAGATTATCGCGCACAAACTTACATACATACATACATATATACAAACAAATATACAGGTCAAACTGAGAACCTCTTTTATTAAGTCGGTCAAAAACAGTATTCCATTAAAACTCCACTCCGCTCCCATTAAGTGGCACATATATTTGCAACTCACTGTAGCGTTACATTATCAGCCTATTTCTACAATGCACTTAACTTAGCACTATTCGATTAGGCAATGTAGAGCCTGACCTGAAACCCTTTCAAGTTAGATAGGTCAAGTTATCTGACCTGCATCTAGGTAATATAATAGATCTAGTGTTAGTACTTAGTACCGACCTAATTACTATTAATAATAGATAGTGTTTTTGTCGTGTGTGACTAATTGGGATCTGCCACGAACATATCTACAGAGTAATTGTTAGTTTTCTTGTTTATTTGGCTTATTTATTTAATACTAAACCGTTTTGCCCGCGGGTCTGTGGACGGCGAGCAAGGGTACGACCCGTGATCAGCCTTAAGCAGTTGATTAGCATTATATTCATTATATTCCTTTATTTTTTAAATTAAACCAGTTTTATTATCATAGTCTGTTTGCGGCGTTTGGAAGTGTTCCGTTTACACTCTGTATACTCACAAAACATCTTTAACCCAGTCGAATAACAATTTCTGCGCCCCTAGTAACAGTAACAGAAAATAATCTACACTAAACAAGGAGGCGCAATCGTGTGAATAAAACGAAAAAATCATGCATGTTCTCTGTCGCAGCAATATGACATGAGCGTCAGAGACATGGAAATATTTTAAAGGGTTAAGAAATGAAGTGTTTTATATGATGTGTTATTCAATAGTTTCTACGTAAAAGGATCACATTTTAAGTGTTACACAAGAAACTAATTGTGCGCAAAAGGTGAGGAATCTACTAAAAAAACCTCACAAGAGGAACTTACCCAAGATATCCAATTATATGATTTTTTTTTCAGACCTTTTCCTTATTACTTTTCCTTTAGTAAAGGAATGAGTAGGAAACGCAACAGGTGTTAAGATCTTAGCCATTTAACGTTTGTTTAAGTGAAATTACATTGTGTTAATATCACACCTTTTATTCTATGAAGGGGATGGCAGAAGTGTTGTTAAGATCCGCCTTTTTGACATAATACTCGTATTATTATAGTATTTTAAAGGAAAAACCGTGGAAACATGACCTTTTATTTTCTGGAAGGATAGGTTTTTTTGAGAGGGAAAAACATTCAATAACTACTCCCGCCTTGGTTTGAGATGGAGTTCAACTCTTACTGCTAAAAACACCCAGTTCCTACGTCTGCTTATGACAGACATACAATCTCAGAAAGTACCTTATAACTCAGAAAAAATCACATTGATAAGTATTTAGGTCCAGGTTTTCAGGACCAGATAAAAATCCCACCTCTATCACTTTACTTCTTTCTCCCCAAAAAAAAAGGTATTTGCCAGGTTCTGGACTGGAACCTTCAACCTTCGTAATAGCGGCGTTTCAATACCATGTTTAAAATGTCCATGACATGTGCTCCTGCCATTGAAATCGACAGCAAATTGCTATCGATTCTATAGTCGCGTGTATGGCAATGGGTTAGATCCGTACGTTGACTCCAACAATCACCTTGGCATTCTTACCCCGGTACTTAAAATATCGATTGTGCTTTGTTTATATTTTGTATCTAGTTTGAATTTCAATTATAATTGGTACCCGCTATAGGTAATTAGATTGGTATTGGTATAGACCAATTGGAACCGATTTTGATGCGGTTTTCAGCATAGTATTTTGAGGAGTAGGAACGGCACCCCGTCCACTCTTGCTGACTATAAACTATAAACAGCGGTTTTTAGTCAGCAAGAGTCTGACTTTCTCTCGACTCAACCAAAGCAAAGTCAAAGCATTTATTTCAATTAAACCATAAACTGGAACTTTTAAAACGGTAACAAATAATAGTCTGTCAGTCTGTCCGTTAGTAAAGGTACAAAGCAATAGAAGTCATTGGATGATTGCACGCTCTTAACCCAAATGTTTTGTCCTTACAGATTACTAACAACTACCAGAAAGTTAAAGTTCGACGGTTTATTAATCTGCCGTCACCACTTGACACTGGCAGTATAGTCGACAACACTGTATTGGAGACTCGGTTGCCACTAAAGAAAAAAAAAAAAGATTCCACGCTCAAAACAAAACCACCCTAACCTCCAAGTCACCACAACATTTCATCGTATCTTACACGGAAACAACAAAGCCCTTGGACAGAATTAATCAACAGCAATTTACTTTAACAACCTGTAATTGTTGACATCGGATATTTAACCTAATGATGGACCCTATTAAATACGGTAGAATCCAAAGGGTCTTAGTTAAACATCACCTTGTTTCCTTCGTCTTATTAGAAACTAAATACATTAATCTAAGAAGATAGCAGAAACTATTTTAGTTCCTTTGTTTTTGTTCAAATGTATTTTCCTGGTGTTGGCAGCCATGTTGCAAATGACTGTTTAGCGTGGTTCGTTTGTAAGATGTTTCTTTATAATGTATTTTCTTGTAAAATCAAGAGTTTCTTTACACCTACACGCACTTCGTGAGTGTTTTCTTAAGAAAATTATTTTTATATAAATTAACATGTAAGTTGGTACCTGTATAACTGTTTGTATGTCGTTTTGTAGATTAGAGTCATTGTTCTAATATGTTTACATAGATCTAACTTCTAAGAATCATATTCCATTTTGCACATTTATACAAAATTTATAACCTAAATGGCATTTTGTCTATGTTCTTCCTTTCGGATGTTAAAATCTGTGTAGAAATATTACACCATACCAAACCAGGTCGGTAATAGCAAAATTTTTACTGTTTCAATTAGGGAATTGGCAATCCGCCTCATATCAAGTTCATGGCGAAAGGTCGCACTAAACAGCCATTTTGTCTTACAAACACGTACGGACGCCACACCATGCTGTCATAAAAATACGAGAACGCAATATCCGCGCCATTTCCTTCTTACGACCGAACAAAATTGTTTCTATCATTCTAACACGAAACACCAAAAAGTTCTTAATAACATTACGAAAAAAAAGTTATCTATTCTCATTTTAAATGATAATCAAATCCAAGCAGTTTTTTTTTAAGAGTTTCCGAACCTTTTTGAACAAAGAACATGGATGGATCCCGCCATCTTTGATGACGTCACTCGCGTAACTTCAGTATTATAATGGTCTTTTGTACGTCGAAAGCTAAACAACGTACATTCTAATATAGTTTTTCATAAACATAAATATGAGAGAGCCTATTATTCACCGGCTTATAAGGCAGCCATTCACTGTAGTCCTTTTTAATAACTTGAGCCCTTTCATTACAAACAGATAATAAATGAAGCTCGAAATATCTCGGCGATGCGTAATTACCGCCGATGGAACTAATTACTTGAAGAATCCTTGACTAATGGACTGTTTTGAATGTTGTGTTCGATACCATCTTAATTGGAAAGCGATTTGTGTATTTGTTTATTGCTTTTAAATAGGTACTTTTGATAGATAGTTAGCTGCTTTGGGAATATTATCGATTTGGTGTTTTGGAAGAAACGATTACATAGGTAAATGAAACAATGTAACCAAGAATTGTATTGTGAACCTGATTGAAAAAGAGTAATCTATGGAGTTTCTTGCTCGTTTTTCTCCATAAGAATCTACACTTTGGAACAAGCAAATAGCTTAACTAAAGGACTGAACCGATAGCAAGACGTTTTTTTTATATTATAATATTTGCTTTGACGTTCAAAAGTGCCTTCCTGGTCTATTCGAAATAAATAATTTTGACTTTGATTTCGACAGAAACTCTGCAAAGCCACTCTGAACAATCCAGTTACTAAGCGTGGAGATTATGACAAAATATACTCTAATGTATAGAGCAGACCTCCGTAGTCTAGTTGTGGACTAAATACGGAGTATTTACGAAGAACATGGATGACCAATTGAAGGCTCAATGAAAACTTCATTGTCACAAAATCCAAGACATTTTCCGACTCGAAAATAGAGCCATGACATTGTAATTGACAAGCAAGATACCGTGAAAGCAGTGAAACAATTTAATTAAACGAATTTATTATCGCGTTATGAAACTTAGCACCGCATAATATGAAGGAAGGAGGTGAAGTTAGTAAACTTCAAACTATAGCCACTTTACTGAATATTAGACGTGTGAATTACGAGTAGTTGAAGTTTAAAACTTTACTACAACGATCATGTATAGGTAGCAACTTTATACAAGTTTGTAATGTAAATAGTAACTGATTGATCAAATAATGTATCATATTGTAAATAACATATTTTTTTAAAAGAGTAACGATGGAGTTTCTTTCTCAATCTTTTCCATTCGAAGCTACACTTTGGAACGAGCGCCTAGCTTACACTGACAGACAGACTGACGGAAAATTCAATTTGACTTTTCAAAAGTGCCTAATTTAGGATTAATTGAAATAAATGCTTTGACTTTGACTTTGAGTAAAATGTGTATTGGTAAATAAGAGGTATTCAATGTAGCATATTTACTTCGATGTTGTCAAAGTAACTGGTTCGCTGTTTGCTCGCTTAAAAACGAAGTCACGAGTCGAACTCTATTCCACCATTCAAACCCTTTCGTTTGAAATCAATTTAAAATCCGAAATGGAAGTTGTGGAAAATAAATAATAATATGGTATGGTTATCAAGATTAAGAGTGTGTATCAAAAATCAGATCGATCTTGTGTCAGGAATGAAGGATTTGGAAGGAGGAGGAAGGAAGTTGTAGTGGTGGCTATCCATCCTTACGTTGTCGAAACTTCTACGGTTCGGACTAAGCGTTTCGCTTCGTCGTTTATTCCGCGTACATCGAGAGACTGGAACAATCTGCCTGCTGCGGTTTTTCCATCGGATTACAATGTGGGTGTCTTCAAGTCTAGAGTGAATAGGCTCTTAATAAACTAGTGCGCCTCACCATCAACGATTACATCACTACTTACCATCAGGTGGGATTGTAGTCAAGCATTAGTTTATATCGAAAAAAAAAGGAAGTTAATAATTAGAAATTCCAATTACTAATGGATCTCAATGGATCAAGCTAAATATAAGTATAATCGTTTAACAACTACATTAACAAAAGCATCTTAACATGTAACCGCCTACGCCTAAAAAGATACTGATTATAAGATTCAGTTTCAATTAAGACAGGTAGGCGAGATTAGTTAATAATACTAATTAGTCCAGGTACCTTATCCTTTGAAAATGAAGGCTCTATTCTCTAATTTACAACATTACCTATTATTAAGTTTAATTTTCTGAGAAATCTTCGAGAGAAAATATATTTAGATACTCGTAATGTTATGAACAGGTTGGCAGCGTATCAAAGTTCGGAGCTGTGGACTACCTAGCGGGTTTACCGGAGCTCCGGCTCGAAAAGCAGGAGTAGGAACGGGGTGGTTTTTAGTCAGTAAGAGTCTGACACTCCCACTCGCCTCTGAACTATACACAGTGACTCGTTTGCTAATTGCTTTCCAGCCTGCGCTGTCAGCGATACTACTCGACAGTACTTCCTCTCTTGACATTTTCTTTCTTTTAATTCATAATTTTCCAACGCTATTATAAACGCCACCCCATTTTAAATTTTCTTTTCTCTCATTTATGTAATGTCGCAATCTCTCAGGTCCAATTTGTTAAGATAATAAAAATATTTGAACTTCTATCTACATATTTACTTAGTCTTAGGACCACTGAGGTCCCATTCAGCGCAATCCGACCCTGCTCAAGGGAGAATTATTACCTTAAATACATATTTTTATTAAGAAATATTAATTACAGTTACACGAGTAACGATCGCAGCTCAAGGTTATTACCGAGAGACGATGATCGGATAATCTTACCGTCTTATGAGAGTTGTTTTCCTTTTGTGGTCTTATTGCTATGAATAAGATAAATATTCTTATTTTTGATCATAGATTGACCTTTCCTGAAGGAAATGGCAGCATACAAAATTATTATTTCTCACACGAAGATGGTTTAGAACATTAATCACCACGCTTGCTCATGGCGGGTTGTCGATTTCAAACTTATAATTAGAAATTATAAGCCCAGGTCACGACGTTTTCCTTCACCGTTTGTCAGTGATTGCTAAATAATCTTAGAAAGTATATGTTAGTTAGAAAAAGTTAACAAGTTAGCAAGTATCAATTACTTGGGACCGTTGAGAGGTTGCAAACCCGCGCCCTAAAGCATGAGAACCGGACATTTAAAACACCGGGTCACCACGACACATTCACATTGAAATTATTCTGTTCCAAGCTTAATTTACTTTCAGTTGAAAACTATATATGTACAGTTATGTAGACACATAATACTTACGCACATATGTATGTCAATAGTAGTTACATATTGCCAATATTCACTTAATATCAAGCAAGGTTACGCAAGGGCAGGGGCGGCTGGTTCAATCACCTGTCTACGTATTTATTGGTAATTTTAAACGCTTTAATGTTCACCAATTTGACGTCTTTTGAGGGCTTAAATTAGAATTGATGTATTTTTTCCTCATCATTGGGCTGAGAGTGATTTTTACTGTGTTTTTTTTATAACACCTTTTTTTAAGAGGAAAAATCATCCAATGTCTTCTCCCGCCTTGTGCAAGACGAGAGGGAGTGTCTTACTAACTACCACCATGTTCCTACTCCTACTTTTCTAGCCGGAGCCGCAGTAAACCCGCTAAGTAGTCCGCAGCTCCGGTTTTAGAATACATAATGCGAAATTCTAGTTGTCATAAAAAAAATCGTCTCTGACTTTACGATACTCCAATCAAACGTGGACATTTATTTTTCCCTCCTAGTAAGAAACTCAGAAAAGCATTTCAAAACATCATTCTGACGATAACAAAACAATTGCTAAACACAACTCCTCTAAAACTCCAACCGAATGAATGGAAACCTTTCCTGAACAGCTCTTGATTTCAAACTTGTGATGAAAGCTGTCGACACAAACTTACGCAACTAAGTATCACTTGAAACTTAGTAGTTGCTAGTTGCAGACATTTCATAACTTAGGTTGAGTTACTCGTACACTAACTTTAATGAAATTCACATTTAATTGCGTCGCAGATTCGTTTTACATATTGTGAATTGTTCGATAAAAACACGTTAGAGGCAATTAATTCGGTGTACTTATACATATTTTTACAGAAGTGCATGATGGGTATATTTACTGAATATCAATTTTTCGCACGTATCTTGTGTATATAAGTGTAATATTCTTTATAACCTCGTTTCTTCTACACCACCTAATCGATTTAGGCATATAATAAATCGTTACATACGTTTTTTTAATGTCACATAACCCAAGTGTCCTTAAATATGTGACATTAAAAAAAATTAAATGTAGACTGTCAGACACTACATTTATGCATGCACGGCATGGCCTCGGCACGGCTGCGGCATAGCGTCTTTTGCTTTGGAAAAATATCTCATACGACATAAGATTTAATGTTCAAATTTAAATATCATAGCTGAGTTGGAGCGGTGCCGTTACTGTATACGATGACCATAATATGTATTTCGATGTTTTAATAAAAATATAGTGAATGGGAACGATACGTATGTCACACGTGATCAATTGTAAGCTGTCATATTGTTATATCTAAATCGGAAATGTGATATGATAACGCTGATCCATACAAACGACAAGATATCCAACTTGATACGAGTATACATTATTTGAACAGCAATACGAAATCTGTATTTATAATAAACTAGCTTTACCATCGGCTCTGCCCGCGTTCCTGTGGTATAAAATCTAACCCTGTCCCAAATTTTCCCTTCAGCTGTTTTGGCGTAATTAAGTAAAAAACAAACACACACTGCTACGTCGCTTCGGTTACGTCGTAGCTACTACGGGCTACGGCGTAGTGTTACACTCGATGCCGTTTTAAAATACATACACGTAGGTATAGGTCGACTCCTATTAATCGTAGCGTGATGTTTTATAGCCTTATAGCTATATCTTATATACCTTCCTCGATTAATGCACTATCCAACACAAAAATAATTATTTAAATCGGATCTGTAGTACGCGAGATTAGCGTGTTCAAACAAGAAATTAAACTCCTCGGCTTTATTCGATGAATGGATGATTTTCCCATCAAAAGATTTTCCCCGCTTAAAAAAAGAAAAGGCTTACTTCACTATTGCAGGCAATTAGAACTCACAATTATATGGCTGTGAAAAGTAGAAAATCTTGTTTAAGTGGATAGAATTTCTTTCTAGCTAATTGTTCTAATTATTAACTACTTTTATTAAGGTTAATTGGCAATCCAGTTAATTGAGTTTAAATGTCTTTTCAGGCAGCTGTGAAAGAAAAAAAATAACTTTTTTATGGGTTATATGAGTCGTCGGATCACCTGATGGTAAGCAATCGGTAACTTCTGGGAGTTGAAGATTAGAGATGTTAGCATTGGGGAGATTAGGGAGAAAGTAATTGGATCTCCCATAACCTCCCACACGGCGAAATACAACACAGGCATTGTTTCACGATGGTTTTCTGTGAGGCTGTGGTATCACTCCGGTCGAGCCGGCCTATTCGTACCAAAGCATGGCTCTCCCACACTGAAAATTTGATTCCGAGACGAGATTAATCTACATACTATGGAGAAAGTAGAAAATAAATGCAGATATAATCTCAATCTACGTTGCTACAAGTTATAATATCTAATATTTGTTAATACTCGTTCAGAGTATAAAACTAATACATTAAACGTCTTTTATCTCGATACAAGATCGAATTGTCTCATAAAATTGTCACAAAGTGCACAAAATGGCTTTTAAATTAGATTGCTCCCTACATAGTTGCTGTATGCAGTTAGTTATGGGTATATAGAGAGCAGTTATATGTAACGGTACGAGTAGAAAAACCAATCGATGTGAGTTTGTGGTGACTTTTTATGAAGACTTGATAACTTTCTTATTATTTAAAAGATCATTGTTATCAACAGCTTGTATTATACTATAGGGCTATGGGTTTTCTTTATATCTTATGTTAGAAGATTTTCCATAATCTTCTCTCTTGGTCGGCTGGTTAGAACGCAGTTTTTTTTATTATTTAATTATTTGTTATATTACAATAAAGTTTAACATATTTTGCACTATTAAACCAAATCTGATTTATTGGTACTCAGATTCGCTTGAGAGTTTACATAAGTACAATTAATCATCTATAGCAAAATAGGTACCGTACATATGGAACAAATATAAAGTTCTCCACGAACTCTTGATCCGTGTCCTTGTCATACAATTCGAGATTGCAGAGATCACAGTTTCAAAGGGTTATAAGGTATTTATCGAAAAATGAAACTGAAACCCATGCGTTGGCAATTATGTTATTCTTTACCGAGTTACAAATAAATACAATAATCCAATATAGTTCATTAAATACAAACAATAATCTTTGAATTTTCCAGATTTTGAGACTAATCTATAAGGCATTATTAGAATATACTCTATCAAATGGTAGTAATGAACCCAAATGAACCCGAACCGTCTAGAAATGAGTGTGATAAGAATAAAAATAACATCTCACATGAATTCTACTCCAGTTGTCAAAATAAGTTGAAATATTTTTGTGAAGAAGATTGAGTGAACATAATATAACATTATCCATTACGAGCCAAAGGGATTACTCGAGATTTTGTATTATCTGTGACCTTGTTCGTTCAGCAGATTTATTATCTGTGCGATGTTTTGCTATCTATTTTTGGTGGCAACATAAATTATGAAATAACGATCAGTTATGGTCACGCGCCGTGCAGATTTCTATAAATAGAGTTATTTTTGTATTAATTTTTGTCAAAATATATCGAAGGTAGTTGAAATTATAAAGTTGACAGCCAATTTCGATATTAAATTGGTAATGTTCAAAACATTGTTGAGGATATATTTTGATACCGTAATTAGATTATAGTTGTTAAAACCCTGTTATAACTTTAGGATAATTCGTGTTACCTACATTATTTAATGAATTTTAATAGTAAATCTCAATAGATTAAGATTATTTTTGTAAATTGTGTCGAATGTCTCCTCCTATCTATTCTCCTACATATACATCTCCATTACAAATTAAACTTCAATAAATAACAATGAGTAAAATATTCTGACTACATTTCATTTTACTATTGACACATACTTTGACAGATGTACAGATAAAATTAAAAAATACACTGGCAGTATGGTCGACAACACTATATATCGGAGACTTGTTTGCCATTCAAGAAAAAAAAAACATGGCGCGTTCTATGCTGTCAAAATGGTTGCAAAAATAAAACATTCCATTTTTAAATCGTCGGTACGTGTTCACTGCTCAACCGACACGGCATCGACAGTTTGTTTTATGAACAGTGTAAACAAATAAATACAGAGCGCTTTACTCTTGTATCATAGTATATGAACGAGTATGGTGTTAATGGTTCCCACTCTTCATATTTGCATAAGTTTTGCTACTGCTGTAAAATGATGTTGATTTTATTTTGTACAAGCACATCAACATCATCAACAGCCACTATGAGTGGCCACTGCTGACCAATGGCCTCTTCTAACACGGAGAAGGTTTGAACATTAATCACCAGGCTAGCTCAATGCGGGTTGGCTATTTCAAACTTATAATTAGAAATTATAAGCCCAGGTTTCCTCACGATGTTTTCCTTAAACCTCCAAGCCACTAAAACATTTGTACAAGCAGCTCGCCTCAGTTTTGCTCGAGTACTTATCTCTGAATGTCCAGATGCATTTTTGTTTTTACATTAGCCTTATACCGACAATCAGAGCTGTTCGACGCAAATATGGTAAACAAACGTTTTGGAGATAAACACAACATTAAAAAAATACCATTACAAGAAATAACACATAATAAACAAAATAAATCCGCAATCTGTAACATATTTCCTTACAAATTATGCCTACATTACTTCGGATAAACCATGAATAAAACATACGCAGAAATCATATCCCGATTTCAAAAGAAAAATACAGATACGTTAGCAATTTTCGAGGAAATTGCTTTGACGACGTGATAATATGAATACGATACTTTGCAAAATACACAGATACTTGTATCATATCACACGAGTCCTTAAGTTGGAAATATGATAATATTTGTATTGCTATTTGATGAAGAAAGCAGGTTTGGAGAAGTTAAAGATATTATTTTGTTGAGTATTGTGGATAAAGTGTATTTGTGTAAAATATACATACTCAATAACATATTTTGTCAGTCAGGTAAAATACTAAGAGCATTTTTGTTAGAATAAGCTTATTACGTAGCATAAAGAATATATTCGAAACCAACCAATGCTAGAGATAAAGCCTATGTGTTATTCCAAACCATAATCTACCCCTGTTTCCAATTGTATCCCGATCCCTTCAGCTGTTTTGACCTAATTGAGTGACAAATGTACACACAAACATTCATATAAGTAAGATTACAAAAAATCTGCACAGCTCAATTCCACTTTCAAATTAAAAAGTCGATTTCGTGTTCCTGTAATACCTAGTTCAGTGTTGACAGAAAACAAGCAATTTACCTAAATAAAAGGCAACCGATATCGACCAGTGCATCCAATCAGAAAGCCTATTTCAATCTACACACGATAGGCCAACCAATCAGATGAAACCAGTGAGATGAAAGGCCTACTGAATGGAAATAGAGTATAAACTTCATTTTACTTTTTGATGGACGAAACATATCACATTATATCAACACCTTATAAGTGGTTACTGCTGACCAAAGACCTCTTCTCGCATGGAGAAGGTTTAAGCATTAATCACCACGCTTGCTCAATGCGGGTTGCCGTTTTCTAATTTATGATTAAAAATTATAAGACCAGGTTTCCTCACAATGTTTTTTTCGATATCAAATATCTGAAAAGAAAACAAAGAAAAACTGTTTCCTGCAGCTATGATACACAGGAAAATAAAACATAACTACAAGAACAAAAAAAAAACAAATTCCCATCTCACACTCCAAAAACAAACAAGCTCCTTTTTCTTCTCATTCTCAAACAAGAAAATCCAAACAAAAATCTCAAACTATTTATCATCAACATCAAACAACACAGAACTCTTACATTTAGCAAACAAGATGGCTACAGAATGACGAATATTACTATACACAAAGTTAAAACATGGCAGGAATTAAGTTGCACATAATAAATGGATGGAGTTGGCGTTCCGAATGAATTATTCATGCCGTGGCTTCGTATTCCCGGTTGAGTACAGAGGCTACAGGCTGCTGAGGTCAAGGTTACGAGGTTAGGAGTAACTACAGCGTTTCCCTCTTGTTAAGACTACCCAGGAGTGCCACGACAATCATTTCTCTTTTGTTTAAGTGAAAGAGTGTCAGTTTAAATTACTTGTGAGTGTTATTATTTGATGATTATAAAATTGTCTATAGATTCAGAATGACCTTTTTTAAAAAAAACGTTTTGCCTTTGAATTTTCTTCTGTGTCATGGACGCGTTTACAAACCTACAAGCTCATATATGTATGTATATACATGACACCCAAACCCGAAACAACAATTTGCGGATCACAGGAAGAGTTGCTCCGTGCGAGTATTGAAACACGTTACACGACAGCCACTGTGCCAACTATACAGTCTATCTGGTTTAGTAATTCAAAACTAAAAAAAGGTAACTGAAATATAATTACTTATAATATTACGGTCTAAATATTTCTATTGGATGTTAAAGTAATTTTATATACGAAAATGTAATAAAATTTAAACCTGTAAATAACGAGGTATAAAAAAATTACTTTATCTAAATATTATCTCCAAATGTTTCTATTACTTAAAAATATTAACAATATTCCGTTCATAATCACGAACTAAACCGAACAACATTTTTTTTAAAAGCATGTATGTTCCTTAATTAATAATAATCAACAATACTCGTATAAGAGCATAAAGGAACCCCAAACTCAAAACAAAACAAAAAATACAAAACTTCACCCTAATACAAAGTCGCGGCTAAAGTCTTGTATTAGATAAAGATGTCGTTATCAGCAGATACAGTAACCACAACACCCACTCCGAAATACGAGAACGGTCGAAACGTATTTTCCAATCGAATACTTTTTCTATTTATATCAAAGGATCCGATAATGTTTGTTTTATTTCCAAATCTATCATTTTATTTGACTTTGGTTATTTGAGATGGGATGAAAACGTCCAAAAAGCGTTTTTAGACTGACTGATTCGGGCGTACCGAATACTCAAACGCTACTCAATTTTAAGTTGTACTTAAATATCGTGCTATCTCTGTCATTTTATAAAGAATTGATAGTGACAGAACTACATTTGAGAGGGTCTTAAAAGAGCGTTTGAGTATTCGGGCATTAGAAGTTGTATCTTCCAGTACTTTATTTAAATACTGCAGTAAATTCTCAAATAAAACCTTAATTCTTAATTTTAGAGATCGACTTACTTATTCACAGTACTGATACTTAGTATAATCTACTAGTCTAATCTACATAAAATATTACGTAGTCACTAGTGAATAGCACACCCTGCTAATAGCCATCCCGCCAATAGCACACCCCTAGCTGCGGACGACCTAGCGCCTAGCGGGTTGCTAGGGCTCCAGCTCAAAGCAGGAGTAGGAACGGGGTGGTTTTTAGTCAGTAAGAGTTTGACACTCCCTCTCAACTCGCCCAAGGAAAGGAGACATTGGATGATTTTCCACCCTGAAAAAAGCCTTTTCCAATACCATACCCCTGTACTCGATCTTCAACTCTTAGCATCCAACAAGAACTAAATAAACTTCAACATTTTATATTCTTAAAATAATGCCACCACCACACATATGCGCACATATTTTTTCATATTTAAGTGTAGCAAGGACATTTGATGCTATTTTGTCCATGCTAAACAAGTCTGGTACTGGCTTTACAGTAATAAAATTCAAATAACCACTTGACATTTAACACCAAGGCATTATGAACCTTATTTAAAGTGTACTAAGACTTTTTAATCTGGGCTTAACAATGTCGGATTCTTCCGTTGACTGCTACTTATTCTTTTGTTCCAGACTGTGAGTTTTTGCTGTTTGTTTAAAAGCCTTTGTTTCTCAAGGGTTATAGGGAAAGTGGCTGCATAATGGCCCTGTTCTAATGGAGGTTATTATAAAAATAGCTTGCTAAAGAGTGGAGGTAAATGTTCTTCTTGAAAACTCATTTAAATAATTGGATTGGGTTTAAGAAGTTTTTTCTTTATTTCCCTAATTAAATTATTATAGAAACAATACTATTTAAGAGCTATATTACATTAAGGAACGCAAAAACTTGTTTAAATTTGAATTATTAACAGTACAGCAACCTATTAAAATATGACACTTCTAATGTCAGCTAATTGCGTGATCTGACAACTTAAAAATAAATACAAAAATCTCACTCCATTTTGTTAATACTAACTCCAACAACAAAATCGGAATTTAAATGCCAAATACCAATTTAAAAAATGTTTAAAAAAGGTATAATTATATAGAAATAAACTTCTAAACACTCTAAAGCAAAACCACTTCATTCCTGTAATATTTAACAAGGCAAGCTATTTCCGAACGGAAACTAAATTAATAAAGATGACCAAAATAGTACTTGGGAGGTCCATTTTAGTAGTGAAATGTTTCAATATTAATAATCTTTGAATGTTCCCTCAGATAAGCGGAGTTTTGAAGGCCAGAGGTCGGCTGTTGTTACTGGATGAAGCTGATAAGAATTATAAGCATTATTTATTTAAAAACCTACTAGAAGTAAGTAAGTAACTTCTTGAGTATATTTGGACTTTCTTTCTTGTTAAAAATATAAAAAGTAGAGCAACATTACATAACACTTATTGCTACATTTTTATAATAACTATCGTGAGACATACTAAATTAACTAAAATTCATTTTACTCACTTATTAATTTACGTGAGTAAACCATGATTTTAAGTTAACATTTTGGTACAGTTCCAATTGGCAACCGGAGCTTTCGATGCCGGGATGGCGTGGTGGTTTTTGTCAGTAAGAGTCTGACACTCCCTCTCTCCCTCCCAAGGCGGGAGAACTCATTGGATGATTTTCTCCTCTCTAAAAAGTCTACCCTTGGAGAATGAAAGCCACATTATGATATTTTATTATTACACGCATCGAAGTAGATAAAATAACGTAAAAATATAACCACAAACACGATAACAATTTTATTATGAAGATACATAACATAATACATAATAATATACACCTCTGTAAGTACCTACATAATATATAAGATAACGTCTAGACACAATTGATGTGGCTTCTTGTCAATAACAACTGAACACCGAAACTAGGCTAACAGAACTTTCTTGAACGATCTCCAGTTACTGTCATTCTTAATAACCTATATCTTTAAAGGTTTGTCTACTAAAATAAGAATTTTGATACATTAGGAATGGAGTTTATGTCTAAACTAGCTTCTGCCAGCAGATTAGCTGGTAAAAGTAACATATATGTTGTTCCAGACCATAATCTACACCTGTTCCAATTTTCATCAAAATCCCTTCAGCCGTTTCAACATGATGGAGTAACAAACATAAACACAAACTCCTCAGGAAATTTCTTTCTGACCCTTTGAGAAATGGCAATGTTATTACAATTATACCACAAACCTTCCCTTTACTCTAATTATAAAATAATATACCATGCTAATTGACTGTTTCAGGTGACTGAGAACCTCAAAATGTTAATTGGAAAGTACCACGAAATAGAAATGGTAATGAAACATAACATATAATATTTGCCTGCTACCAAAGTTAGGTAAGTTTTTACGGACCCATTTCAAAATCATCGACCACTTTCAACTCGACATTGAGTCCTAATTAATTAACAGTGAAACTGATCGGACAACCTCATAAAAAACTCATAAACAAAGCACAATTTGACCTTGAATACGAACGAATATCGTAAACAAAATCGAGTTATAATTATTATCTAGAAACAGTGGTAATTGTTGGTCATAAAGGGTAATTTCAGAGGCTATTAATTAGCCAATCAGTTGATTACAATCAGGAATACGAGCCTGTGTTTAATCAAAGGTCTTACTAACTAAAAAATCACTGTTTAATCACGTATTATTAATGGAGAAAACCTCTACTAGTTTCGAATCACAGAGGGACTCTTCATCATGAACAGCATGCGCAGACGCGGCGACGTCGCTCGAAACTAATAGAGCTTTTCTCTATTATTAGAACATAAGACAGGATATTTACCATGGATATTTATGACCGTTCATCCGTGATCATGGCGCTTGCAATAGTGCCGAAATATCGGAAACTCATAGACATAAATAAATATGGTAAATATCCCATCTTAAGTTCTAATGTTAGTTTTAGTGACCATCTCAGTTTAAAAAGAGCTTTTCTCTGTTTATATTAGATGAGTAAACCGTGATTTTTAGTTAATTTCGTATGTCTCATGATAGCTATTATAAAATCAAAGGCCTTACTAGTTCCAACAAGGCCAAAAGAGGTCAAAACAACTAGACATTTGCACTTATCTTTTATCCTTCGCGTGCGTCATATTCGAGGTACGATTTGATTAGATGTGACGTCACGAATGACGTCACTGCTCTCAAACACCTTATCAAAGCTAAGCATTATATTGGTGCAATAAAATAACACGGTCTTATCGTAAATACATATGCTTTTATCCCTAGCGTTTGATAAAAGTACGCACGCAAGGCAGACTAAATGTTAGGCCGATTTTGTATAGGTAGGCTAGGCTTCTAGCTTTAGCAATTCTCTTAAAAGGATATGATGACTAGCTTCTGCCAGCGGCTTTGCCCGCGTTTCCGTGGGATATAAAGTATCCTAGCACCCAAGTCAGCTTATACCCTGTCTTGTCTGTAGTATACCAAACATCAAAATCCGTTCATTAGTTGCAGCGTGTTTGGCGAATAAACGTCCAAACCAACAAACTTTTACATGAATACCTTTACCTGGCTGCTTTTTGATATATCAAATTATCAGTTTGTTGTAATAAGCTTTGATTGTGTTTTGATTATAAGTAAGTTTATAAATCTTCATGTTTAGGTTCATTTTTAGATAGCTCCAGATACAGCAGCACATCACATTACTCTAGACTGACCAATTTGGGCAAATATGTCACCATTGGTCACCTCATGTCCACGGCTGAACGTATCGAACGTATACCATAATCCCCGCACTTGACAATCAGTTTAGAGATCGCAGTTAGACCACTGAAAGTTTACAATTTATAGGATGGTGATTCTCATCCCTCGGTATAACTATTAGCAAACTACACAGATTATGTTACGGTACACTTGAGTGCAGAGTAATTAGTTTCTCCTATGATCAAAGCTGTTAGTAATAACTTAGTTGAGACTACTTGAGACTATCAGATACACATACGACTATACATATATTATGCAATAATACACCTGCTTCCTTCAAAAAAGTATATTTAGGTAATTTAATCAGGTAATTAGGTATCACATCAGCAGACTGTTATTCAAAACAGAATAAATAATCATTACCGAACACTTTGTATTTTCTCCTGTCTCGTGGGTGCGTTTACAAACATACAATTTTACATAGCTAGGTTGATGATGTCCATTGTTTTAAAACTGCTGCTCATATTTGAAAAAAATAATCTCGGAGCTATTAGCGTAGCTACCTATTATATCATATTTCCAACTGAATTACCTACACATAGGATACATCTTCGTAATAATATCCTTATAGCAACAACAATAGTTCCATGCAATAACCCCGTAAAACACAACACAGGAGCCAATTACCAAACCACAATGCAAACCGTAAACCGTACATAGAACGTTTGAGTTCCGGGCCTGACCGCGACCGTATACGGCAGGGATCCGGTCCGGACGTGTAGTTTCAACGTTGTGCTAGTACAAATAGTCCGTCAAACGGCGACCGCATCACGTACTGTGATGGTGGTCCGTTTGTATAACAATTGTGGATATTGTTTATGGAATATTTTACTTTTACTTATTTCATTATTTGTACTAAATACATCGACTAATACTAACTACGTAACTCGAGGAAGGGAAGCAGCCTTATTTCTTTTCTTTTCCTTTTTTAACAAACTTTGCCCTACGCTAGGATTTTCTCTCCTATATAGTGAATGCACAAACATACAATTTCATATTGGTACACATGACATCCAGACCCAAAACAATAATTTGTTACCGGACACGGACGTTTCGGTAGGTATTTGTTTCAGATTCGGCAGGAGGAAACGCCCAGGGGTCGGCATTGCGAGGACCACCCAGACGACCACCGTGTCCTTACGGATGTGATCGGCGACGTTGACGGCTCTGGTTTAGGCCATGATGCGGAGCAAGGACAATAGAACGCAGTCGCTAAGGAAGAGGCGCATGAGAGACCGATCCTTCTCACCTGCTCAACCTAACGGGTTACTGGAGTCTCAGGTCAAAGCAGGAGTAGTAACGAGGTGGATTTAGTCAGTAAGAGTCTAACACTCTCTCTCGCGTCACAAATCACTGGATGATTATCCCCGCTCAAAAACAAGTCTCTAAAATTCTGAAGTCAAGAAAAATATGTGTATACAAAATCTTATTAAAATATCCAATATACATAGCGTAGAGGAAAAAAACAAATCTCCTATATTTTCCCAATGTCATTAATTCTGTATCAAAACACAAAGATTACATTTACGTTTTTTTTTCTTTTCAAAATCCACTCGTACTCATTTCTTGTCAATGTCAAGTAATATTACACTCATTGGGCAATGGAAATTATACCTTATTCCCGAGCGATACCTCTGTAATTACAATGTAGAGATGTGTCACCGCTTTCAGCTTTCCAAAAGGGATGACATGTAACATGATGTTATTTAGATTTATGTCCTACTGCGAAGAAAATAAAGTTGATATTCGCAGTAAATCAAAAAAGGTTGTTATGATATTTTTTATTAACACAGGTACTGTGTTAGCATTGTAAATACACGTAGCGTAGAAAATGGAGATGTAGAAATAGATACTTGTTGGGAAAAAGGTAATTTGTAGGTTATTTTATACAGAGTGTAAACGGAACGCTCCCGAAAAACGCTACAATATTTTTTTTTGTTTTTCTATTTTATTCGTTTTTGTTTTTGTGTTATTCATGCAATATAAGCCTTAACGGTTAATTACAACAATTATTAGATTAAATAAACATTGGATTACTTTAATTTTTGAAAATAAAACTAGTTTTTACCGTCGCCTATTTGTATTTACAGATGGAACGCTGCTAAATGCCGCTAAAAGAAAACAGGGTACACCCTGTATACGTAATTTACCTATATTCTACATCAAAAAAATCAAAGTTATTACTATATTTAAAAAACACTCTCCAAATACTCGCTTTACTAAGCTTTAGCCCAAATGACTTTATAAACTCAGTCCCGAAACTAAGCAAACGATTCGCATTATTAAAATGAAACATGAAATGAAATTTCCTAAAGAACTTAACAAGCTAAAACAAAATTTCCTCTGAGAAAAACATTTTAAAAAGTCAACGTTAAAAACCTACTACAAAAACCCGACGTTTATTCACTAAAAGGAATATTATAAAGCTTGCTTTTCGCTTAATCTAGTATGTTTTAAAAGGAGCTCAAAGCTCTCTCTTTATACCAAAGAACGGTTATGACATTGCATAATAAATGATATGATTACCCACTACAACTCGTTAGTCACATCAAAAGCAAGAGACATGTTGATAATAAACTTTATATACGAGTCTGTTTTTGTTAAACATATTAAATGAAAAGTCGTCTGAAGCAAGTAAAACGTGTAGTTTGGACTGCTATTTAAAAGTAGTGTATGGTTAAGACTTCAAAGATGGAAGTACGGCTCATGGCCGAGCCAGAGCTGTAGATAGCCAAGCGGGTAGCAAGAATCTAGGAGATTGGTCAAAAAGGACATGCTACCATTTGCAATCGTCTGCAAGAGTAAGACTTATTTTCTACGACGCGTCATTTGACGAAAGCATACAACCTACAAATGAAAATAAGCGACCTATAAAAGACAAAAGCTTGCGTCTTGCTTAGACACAATGAAAACTGTCCACGAAGCGGTTTTATAGATTGCTTGTATCCGTGAAATGACGCATCGTGGATAATAATTCTTAGTTTAATTTCCATCGACACTCCTAAACTACCAATAACTGTACTATAAAAACATGAAGGAGATTAGACTCCAATCTCCTTACAATATAGAGGATTTATATTCGTGAGTAAACAAAAGAATAAATTGGGTCCCGCCCACAAAATGGCCTCTTATCCGACGATAGCAGAGAGCACTTTACATGCGCAGGCTGTGTCAGCCCGTCTCGACAAACTTTGTTAATTTCCAACTTAGACAGGGTTTCAGTTACGAAGGGATGAGAGAAAAATATTAGATTATACAGCGATCTATGTAGTTTGTTCGATATACATAATAACCTCTCTTTATATACACGTACCACTTTTAACAGAAGCATGTTTAATCTATACTATCTTTGCAAATACATAAGTGTGGAAGAGCCATGCTTCGGCACGAATGGGCCGGCGCGACCGGAATGATACCACGGCCTCATAGAAAAACGACGTGAAACAACGCTTGCATTGTGTGAGTGAGGTTATCGGAGACCCAATAACCCTTCGGTTATCGGTGGAAAGGGGTTTCCAATTTTCCCAATCCCCGATACCCCAAAAACCCTTAAATTCCTAACCCCCAAAACGCTCGCGGCAACGCATGGGCTGCAGCGATAGAGTTACAACTTTGACTTATACCATTTATAAAAACACAGAGCAAGGACCTCACAAAAATATGATAATATGAAACAATAATGACGTTTAAGATTCTACACGCAAATTTCGCTACTGAGCAAAATTAGTGCATACAGATATTGCAAATATTACAAAAATAAACACTCCAGTCAAAACAACTTGTTATGTTACCTCAGCTTGCTAGTTCTACAACCTTGGCTAAACTTAATACATAATAAACGAACTAGAAACAAGTTACAAGTACGTAACATACATTTTAATGGGACTACACTAACGATGGAATCCATCTTGTTTCTCTAAAGCAATCATAAAGTTATTCACAGACTTAGTTAAAGCTTAGTGATTATAGTTATGCTAACAATGTTGGCAAAGGTGCCCCACCTTGCCCACGGCGTAACTTGCTTTATTATTGCCATTTAACCTTTTCCGTTGACGGCGTGGTGGCCTGGAGGTCTTGAAACGGTCGCTTCTCATGCATGAGGGTTCGAAACCTACCAACAGCAAGAACCAATGTGACTTTTTCTGAGTTATACGTACTTTCTAAGATTATTAGACACCACTGACAAACGTTGATGTGATGTGACCTTTTCCGCGGTACATAGCCTTTCAACCATTAAACGCCATGGGCATAAGTGATCGACGCTAACAGAGGATTAGCCTTCAACAGATTTTTGTTGGCAACCTGTGCTCTCGGATACTATAAAAATACAAAAGTTACGTTTTCTTATTGTCAAAGTCAAAGTAAAGTGAAAGCATTTATTTTAATTAATCCTTAATTAGCCACTTTAAAACGTTGAAATGAAGTGTCCGCCAGTCTATCTGTCAGTGAAGCGAGGTGCTCGTTTCAAAGTGTAGCTTCGAATGGAGAAGAATGAGCAAGAAACTCCATCGTTGCTCCGTTCAAAAACATGTTTTTTTACTTGATCTTATTATAACAGTATTTCGGTGGCACATGTCCTCTCTTTTCAAAATAATTGATTTAGAAACTGATACGACTTCCAATTTTCCATTCTACCCAACACTTTCAACATACGAATACGTCAATTTGATTACACGCTCATTCATCACAAAAAATATATTAAAAAAATCAATAATAACAACGTAGGTAGATAGAATAAAAGAAAGTCAAGAAGATAAGCATATTGGGCGTATTAAAGGAAGGTTTTTTTATCTCGTTATGACGTATTTAGTCCCACACAGTCATATTCACAGGCATTACAATGAGGATCCTTTGTACTCAACAATGGGTCCTCAAATTCTCTGGCTCATTTGCTATCTTCGTATTTACGTAGTACTTATATCATTAGGGTGAGTACACTGTAGAGGAGCTGAGCGAAGCGGTGAAATAGGTGTCTTTATTTGAAAGAAAGATATTTAAAGACTTTGACTGCCTACGGTAGACAGTTGAAGGCAAATCCTTCACTATCGTGATCCATTTGCTTCCACGATCAACCAACCACAACAACCTATCTAAGATTATACTAAGAGATTTATGACCGCATTCATTTTAACTAAAACTTGCGTGACGTAGTAACCGGAGGCCCAATTACCCCTCTTCCCAATCCCTGATTCCCCAACAACACTTAAATTCCTAACCCTCAAAAGGCAACGCATTTGTAATGCTGACTGTCATCAGTGTCATCTTAATTAACTAACTCTTTACTTGTAAGGTTGTTTACGCATCACTTATAAATTGGTGAAAACCAATGTCGTTAAAATATTACTTATCTTAGCTTAGGGGTTTAAAATTTAGCAGAGATTGGTGAAAATACGCAAATGTTTATCAAAACTTTGTGCTAAAAACATACATGTCTTCTTCACTCTCTTCGCTTCCTCTTGTATCAGAGTTTCACCCTAAGACAGTTAGCAGGTGTCTCCTCGACTCGCATCGTTATGACGTCACGATTCATATTAAATTACTGCTCTGACCTTGAACGGCCTCGCACTCCGCACCTTCCTTGAGAAAGTTCGCATTCTTCACGTCTTTTATGATTAATTGCATTATAATAGTTACCGCCGTACTCAGAATCATTTAATAATTACTTAACCTAGTCCTTAGCAATTGTTTTCGATACAAAATTGTTACTAAAAAATAGTTATATTCTTTAAATGTCTCTGAGTTCGGTAGTGAGTAGTAAACAGTTTATGACACAATTATCACACTATCACACTAATATTATAAATGTGAAGGTTTTTTTGGACGTTTGTCCGTTGGATTTTGACCACGCTTCGTATACAGATAAGGTATGAGCTAACTTAGGTGATAGGACACTTTTTATCCAACAGAACTGCAAAAATAAAAATGGTAATTTAAAACGTCAAACCGGAGAATGGTCGATGGTTGACTTAGGACTTCTTTCACAATGTCTGAATAGCCGCTATGTATCAGATAACTTTGAATTAAGAACATAATTTGAATGAACTATCTGCCACATAAGTTTATCGAGAACTTATATGAAGGTCGTGAAACGAGCGCTTAAACTTAACAAGTAGACCAACAACCCTTAAATTCCTAACCCCCAAAAGACCGGCAACACACTTGTAACGCCTCTGGTGTTTCGGGTGTCCATGGGCGATGGCGATTGCTTACCATCAGGTGATACGCATGCTCGTTTACTGCCGTGAATGGATACTACTTTACATACTCTAATAACCTATTACCACGTTTCAAAGCGTTCCCATCTTAGTAGGCCTATATGGTAAAGTAACTTAATATGAAGTTCATCAAATATGCACATGTATGAATACAAAATGGTTCGGGCGATATTGGCTAGGGTTGGCGAAACGAAAATATGTTTTTAAAAATATCTCTCGACAATTTGCGCCTAGCTGAAAAGGTCAGAGGTTGATATACGATAGCTGTTGTGTTGTGTATACCGAAAATGTTCTGGTTTTGATACAGATACGAATTGTTTTTACATTTGTTTTTATGTACGGTACATATACTATTTGTTTTACGGTATTACTCGGTAAACGAGCTAACGGACCTCTTGATGGTAAGCAATTGCTGCCGCCCAGGGTGACCCGAAACATTAGAGGCGTTACAAGTGCGTTGCCTTTTGGGGGTTATTGAGGAATTAGGGATTGAGTCGATTGGGAAGGGGGGTAATTGTAATAGGCCTCCGGTAAACTCACTCACCCAACGCAAGTGTTGTTTTACGTCAGCTTTCTATGAGGCTATGGTATCACTCCGGTCGAGCCGGCTCATTCGTACCGAAACATGGTTCTCCCACACTTGAAAAATATTACTCAATTTCATTCCCATTTGTTACAAGTGTTAAATGAATAAATAGTATTTAGTACTCTTTTGTATTTTTCTGCTATTGGTTAACGCAGTAAAAACGCCTTTCTTTGCCCAGATTATATCATATGTAATGGACGTAAGCAAAGGACATTACTTCTACATTTCACAGAGACAGAGCAACAACACTCCCTGATAAATTTGATCCATTTAAACTGCGATCTTCACCTTTACACCGTAGATTATAGTATACCATCATAATAGAGAAGACTCATTGTCCAACAATTGATTAATCACGGGCTGTTGATAATAAGAGAGTTGAACATCTATATTTATAAAACGTCCATTGCTGACTGACTTACTGAGTGACTCATTAGCTGACTGCTTCACTTACTTATTTACTGACTGATTCACTACTTGGACCTACGAAGCTTTACTAAACCGGATTTCCCCAAAATCCAACGGAACTGGAAAAACGGGAGTCACCTCTTTACGTACGTAGTTACCGGTAAAAGCTAATATTTAAATATATTTTTTTTTATAACGTCACGCCTTTAATCCCCGAAGGGTTAGGCAGAGGTGCACATTATGGCACATAATGCCAATGTACACCCACATTTCACAATTTATGTTGTAAATCGCATGGTGGTGAGCCTATCGCCATATACTGGACACATTTCCAGACTCCGTGCTACCATTATGAAATTTAAATAATTAACGTTTGATTTTATAAATCACTGTCGTACGTTCAACCCTAAACTTCATACAGCTCATGTAATAATCAGATTATGAAGACTCGTGGAGCCTCCCGTTCATTATCACTTATGTAACCAACACGTAAGGAAAATGTTGTATATAAGGGATTTATTATAAGTACATATTATTAATAATGCATGTAATCCTACTAATATTAAACTAGACTAGCTCGTGCCGGTGGCTTCGCACGGTGGATTCCGTGCCCATTCCCGATGGATGAAAAAAAATAACTCAATCATTTAAACTATACATAGGTATAGTCAATAAAGAAATAAATGATAGTCTGTCAGTCTGTCCGTCATTGAAGCTAGATGCTCGCAAAAGTCGACCCAACAAATATATAAAAAGAGAGTATATGTATGTATATGTAAAAAAGTAGCCTATGTGTTATTCCAGACCGTAATCTATCCTAGCTCCATTTTTTAAATCGCACCTTGAATGGGAAATATCAGCCTACGACTTCTACCGCATTTATCCTATTCCTATTTCACTTGCTGTTGACTAGACTACCTGTTTTAAATTTATTGATGAGATAATTATATGCTTCGTACAGACAGACTTTTACATGAGATTTTCCTATTCACTAAACCAAAATAATAACTGTTATAATACAATACATACATAACATCCAATACAGTCGCCCTATAGCTCTAAGGGCTCTTCAAACCACTCGAAAGCTTTCGAGATGTTTGGGAAGACCACTTATCTACTGCTTAACTAAGCCAGTCACCTTTTGTTTATAACATCAACAGCCTATAAGTAGCCACTGCTGACCAAAGGCCTCTTCTCACATGGAGAAGGTTTCAGCATTAATCACCACGCTTGCTCAATGCGGGTTGGCGATTTCAAACTAATAAAATTGGAAATTATAAGTTCTTTCCTCACAATGTTTTCCTTCACCGTTTGTCAGTGGTGTTTAAATTTTCATTTTTTTTTTTTGAGTAAACCAGCGGTATCACCTGATGATAAGCAATCGCCGCCGCTCATGGACTCTTGAAAAACCAGAGGCGTTACAAGTGCGTTGCTGGCCTTTTTAGGGGTAAGGAATTTAAGGGTTGTTGGGGAATCGGGGATTGGAAAGATTAGGAAGGGGGGTAATTGGACATCTGGTAACTTTACTCACACAACGAAACACAACACAAGCGTTATTTCACGTCGGTTTTCGGTGAGGCCGTGGTATCACTCCGATCGAGCCGGCCCATTCGTGCCAAAGCAAGGCTCTCCCACACTCATAATCTATGAAAGTATTATTAATACTACTTAGTAAAACATATGTTAGCAAAACACTACATTTACTTTATTCCGTAACATTAGCTGAGTAAACGCAATTATCTCGGATACGCACAAGGTGTAATTAAATTAATTAGAACACTCCCTGATTAAGTAAAGTGAGTTAAATCAATTGTAACGGCTGAGTTCACTAGGATTATGTTCCAGGATTCTACTCGTATTAGTGGGAAAATTTTGTTACCAGATGTTTTTAAAGTCAAATGAAGATTGTTACTAATGTTAAATAAATTTTGACTTTTGACTGCACGGTTGGCACTGTGGCTGACACGCAACGTGTAAAGGGTTCGATTCCCGCACGGAGCAGCTCTTTATGTGAATTACAAGATTTTGTTTTAAACTAACAAAAAATAAAACAGAAATAAAAGGAAAATTTTAAAAATATCTAAATATTATCATTTACAAAATCATCTACAGTGTAATAATATTATTCATAAAAAAAAAAAAATGCTTTCATTTCTAGATATCACTAGATAGTACATGGCGATAAGAAACGATCAATTCTTATGTCCCGCTCAAAACTTAAAAACATTCTAATACTATAAATAACCTAAAGAATATTATAATTCATTGACTACACCAAGGCGTCAGAACTCATTACAATATTTATTGTAACCAAGGACACAAAATTTCCTGGAAATAAACAGATGACGCACAAGACCTATAAATACCATTATCTTATCCCACATAAAGTAACCGATTGAATAACAATCAACCTCTTTCATTAACATAACGAATAGAAAAACAGTTTATTTTTACCCATTTAGGTATTTAACACAGAAATGACGTCACGTCTTAACAAACACATTATGACATGTGGCTTTATAATCAACTAGCTACTCCCACACTGTTTCACCTGCTGCTCGGCTCCTATTGGTCGTAGCATGATTTTTTATATACTATAGTCTTCCTCGATAAATGCAATTTCCAACACAAAAAGAATTATTCAATTCGAATCAGTAGTTCCATAGATTACTTCAATCATACAAACAAACTCTTCAGCTTTGTAATATGTATTTGAATATAGATCATTGTTGACTACATTCTGCCAGCTACTTCGCCTGCATGCCCGTGGAATAAAAAGTAGCCTATGTGTTATTTCAAACCATAATCTACCCCTGCTCCAAATTCTATCCTCATCCCTTCAGCGGTTTTGACGTCATTGACGTACAAACACACAAACTTTCACTTCTATAATATTAGTAAGATTGTGGATACATGAAGAAAAGTGGCGACATGTCTAGACTATTAGTATAATAATACAACATGTGGTTTTATAATCAATGAGATGAGATGCCACCCACTCGTGTCCTATTAAATCCACCATGAATGGTTGTCTATAGAGTGGGTGTAACCCATATATTAATTTAGCTACTTTGTCACCTGTGTGCGTGTGCTAACCGAAAGAGATTGACACGGTTATTTCGATATTTGTTAATGTATTCTGAGTTTTATGCTGGCGCCACACATGTGCGAACTTGTTTGTCCACTTTCTGTGGACATGGACATTTAATGCTATTTTGTCCCTTTTTTTAAGGGGGGAAATCATCCAATGACTTCTCTCGCCTTAGACGAGGCGAGAGGGAGTGTCAGACTCTTACTGACTAAAAACCACCCTGTTCCTACTCTTGCTTTTCAAACCGGAGCCCTGGTAAACCCGCTAGGTAGTCCGCAGCTCCGGATCAGGCATCAGCCCTACTGGGCCCCACTATTTTGTCCCTGCCACATAAGTTCGCACATGTCTGGCGCCAGCATTAAAATATATTTTTTGGTGTGTCTTCATTTTGTGCTTCATTGTTATGTATGACGCACATGTAGGTACCTATATATTGTTATGTATAATAAATTTGACGTTAATACATACCTACGTTAAACGCCTCTGTCTTGCTTTTGAAGAAGTGTGGATATTTTCGGATAATAAAACAAAAGAAGAGCAATAATAAAACGTACATACATTCTCACTTGTCAATGCTTTTTTCAGTATGTCTTTTTTGTACTAATTAAACCAGCCTATTAGATGGGACTTAAAACACAAATGGTGAAAAGTGGGTATACATTGTATAATGGCATTAAGTGCCGTAATGTGGTCTTCGACTTCGAGGATAAAAAGGCGTAGCATTGTGACTATATCAGACTATTAACAAATTTTAAATATTAAATATATTTCATAGAAAGGTTATTTCAGAGAAATAACAGTAAGTAAAATTTAAAATAAAATTCATTTCACCAAAAACAATTTAAACTTAAAAACAATTTAAAATAATGGGCTAGAACTTAGAAGTTTTAGAAGAAATTGTTACGATTACTTTTATAATCGTAGGAATGGAGCCTAATTTGACAGGGGAAGAAATTAAGCGGCTACTGTTGAAATATTCATGAAAGTTGAAAATTCGGCCATTTTAGATCCGACAGTTACGAAACAAAAGAATTTTGTTAAACGTTTTCTTTGAGATTTCACTAAAATACCTGTCTTGATAAATTAATTGGTTGTATTATAATTACGAGTATTTTATCAATTTTTTATGAGAAGTATTAATCATCCAATGACTTCTGCCTCTTTGGATGAAGCGAGACGGAGTGTCAGACTCTTACTGACTAATAACCAGCCCGTTCCTACTCCTGCTTCAAGCCGTAGCCTCGGTTACTAGCTAGGTCGTCCACAGCTCCGGGTCATTTAATAAACTCGTTACCATGAGATCTTGAGGTGGTTCTCTTATTAGAAAAAGTATATTTTATTCAGACTTTTACTTTAAAATTGTACTTTTGTAAATATTGTCTTATAGCAAAATAATTACATTATAATACATTAAACATAAAACACACCAACTTTAAAATAACACATACAAAAAATATATTTGATTTTTACTTTACTTGCGAATTGCGAGATAAAGTAAATTTTGTGTTATAGCAAAATAATTACATTATAATACATTAAACATAAAATACACCAACTTTAAAATAACACATACAAAAAATACTTTTCTCAAACATTTCTTAGTACTCGTACCGAACTCCATCAAAGTGGAACATAGTCATCTATCATGTTGTTAGCAACGTAATATTATTACCTAAAGTATGTCAAGCCATTTCGCAAAAAAAGTAATAAGGAAACCATTTTATACACATGTTTCAAAAACATGTAATGAAAGAAGTTCTCTCTTTGAAGTATAATCAGATTTCGTAATAAAAAACTTGGGAAATTTGATTAAAATGGTGATAAATAAATTATTAGCAGTTTCATATTTTAACTCTTTAGGTTACTTTTTCACCAGAGAAGTGCTATTTAACTATGCTACAGATATAACAGCTAAACTGTGAAACTATATGACCGTTTCCACTGATACTAAGCTATGTAGTTGTGCGAGTAAGATGTGCTATGAAGATGCGCTGCCACAAAGTAGCTACACGAGGTAGATGTGCAGCTCGAGTATGCGATGTATCAACGCATTCGTAACACACATCCATGACACGCATCTTTCCATATAAAAAAAACATATCACTAGTGCGAAGTTATGCGTACCAATGAATATGATTGATGGACAACAGACGTATCCACAGCACCCTTATGCTAGTGATAATAATAGTGCAAAAATCTTCATAAAAAAGAAGAAAATAATTTACAGTGTCCAATATTTTTACTGATCTATCAGAAGGGCATTAAAGCAATTAATCTTCATCCCTATTGTAATCGTGATTAAGGAAAATACTCGTATAAAAAATATAAAGTAATTTTGTAATTGGAAAATGATCACAATCAAGTTCAGGAAAATTATCTTTGGAACGAGGAAAATCTTCAACGTTATAGATTTATTCCTTTGAGAAAACAAATGATATCATTTTGTCAATAAGAGCTATGGGTATAAATAAATCGATGCCCTCGTCTGCTAATGTAGTTACAGTTATTTCTTTCAGACTCTCGTATATAAAACAAAAATAGAAATTACTTACATTGTGTGTTTTTGTGAATCCGTGTTCCGAAATCTATCAGAAGATTTGATTTCTACAAATAGAATATTGACAAGCTTCATACAAAATGCATCAATACTATATCTCTAGTTTCGTTTAGATAGAAATTGGCCGTTCACGCTTTCTTCAAATATTTGAAATGAGAGATTAACACACTAAAATGAGAATACAGCATATTTTGTTACAAGGTACCAATTTTCTCTACCTATATCCTAATATCATAGCATCGATCTCAATTATTAATTTCATTATTTTCAATTGAAAACCAATCTCAGTAAAATAAAGATATACATAAAATGCTACGTCGTAGCGCGTAGCCCGTAGCCCCGTAGCCCGTAGCAACCGTCAACATTTCCCCGAAAAATTCTATATAGCCGACCCTAATTTGTCGTGGTGTTCTATCGGGCGACGGGATAATATCATTTGGAGGCTATATCATAGGCACAAAAGGCCTTTTGTAATATATTATGAATGGTATATTCAACTCTAGATATACACACATTGTGTGATGTTCGGCTTACAATCGAAAGAGATATGAATCATTAAATTAAACCGCCGTTTGGTAAGCTACAAAGGGAATTTATTGTTGTACTGTTTTGAGAGTGTGTGTGTTAATATTTTATAAGTGTGGTCAGACGTTTCGGTAGGTTATAGGCTAGGTAGGCTAGGTTTGGAAGAAGTAAACCTTTCACTGCCAACAAAAAACAGTTGAAGGCTATTCTTCACTAGCGTCGGTCAGCGTTGTTCGACATGGTCCTAAGAATGTTTAAGGTTTTTTGTCTCTGATGGCTGATATACTGCCTAGATAATAAGGTAATTGACAAGCTGGGAAATCCATACTTTCATCGAAACGTCAAAAATGTCATTTCCTGTGAATTTTGTATGAGACGTGTAGGTTGTGACTTTGTGACGTCATCAGTTTCTTTGAAATAAAAATTTATATAAAAAAATCAGTAGATCGTTTATTGAATAAATGAAATTGCGGTTAATTTTAATTAGGTATGTATTAAAAAGTCATTCATAGTATATTATTTTTGTCTGAGGAAAATATCGAATTATATCACTAGACAACTCTTTCTTTTTTTCAAACATAAGCTCCCTGTTCAAAAACGCAATCTATTGTTAGAGTACTAAGTAACAAAATCGCATACCCGTGTGAATCCAGACACACTTGTATTTATTTTCGAGTAGCACATTGAACCAGCCCGCATAAACCTATGTGATAAACATCTCCAGTTTTATCGGTCAACAGACACACGGAATCTAGAATTCGTACATTTACATAAAACTTCGATACAGTTGTCTACTTGTGGAAACAAAAATACAAGAATGTTTATTTACAAAATAGGATAGATGACTATGTTTTATTTTATAATGTCCGTCGTGTAGATTATTTTAAAACGTTAGACACGTATTTTTATTTTCTTATGGAAACAAATACTTTCGTGAGACATACTAAATAAATTAATTTGTTACGACGCGGCGATTGTCGAAACATAATTTGAAATAACGCGTGACGTTACTTTTAGGTACGTTTTATACATACATAGAAAGGACGTATTTGCTCCAACTGCTAAACTTTGATTCGTTTTGTCTAAGCATTGTTTGTTACTCTATCACGTCAAAACGGCTGAAGGGATAGGAGTGAAATTTAGAACAGAGGTCGATTATATCCGTCTGGAATAAATCCTATATTACTTTCATCATACGAGAAAGCGAGTAAAGACGCTGGCAAAATCTAGTCTAGTACATTCATAATATAAATTGGGTACGATCCAGTGTTCAATATTTTCTGCACGTGCCAGAAAAATGGTTTCATCTCAAATATTGTTTAAACGTTCGGTTATCGAACAGAAATAGCTCCTGAATTATTTTATTTTCATTGGTCTCTTATATTCCAGCGAATGCTTTCGAAATATTGTGTGTGTGAATTTTATTAAAACTTTAGGTATTTCTCCGCTTTTGGTCTCAATTGTTTTTGTGTTAATTTTATTACTTACGTAACTATAAACTTGTGTTTCCTCTTTAGTAATCGTAAGACTTTGGAATTGTTGAATCTTAAAACAAAATAGTTTTAGTTTTTTTTATGTACGTTTTCCTATATAATGTATACGTCAAAAATCCATTATTAAAGTGAAATCGCCCAGTTACTGCCGCACTCAGAGCCGTACTCAGAGACTTTTAATGATTATATTTTTGTCTATTTGTCTGTCTATCCGTCTGTTTATTTGGCTAATCTCTAAAATAGCTGGACTGATTTCGACGGTACTCTTATTAGCAGGTAGCTGATTTACTAAAGAGTAACTTAGACTACTTTTATCAGTCACAAAGTCCGTAATCTACGTGACCGAAGCCGAAGGCATTAACTAGAACATAATATACTCTTTTCTGCAATAATACTCGTGTAAAGCTCCAAGTCAGATACAAAACGGCTTCAATTAATTACTTCTCCGTTATTAGATCTTGTAGTATCCAATTAAAAATCTTCATAGAAAGAAATTATAGAATACTACGCTTAACAGGGAGTTAGCACTTAATCCGTTAATAATTGAAAATGAATTTTATAATGTCGGTAATAAATATCAATTTCCGTTGTTAATTATTTATAATCCGGGATGAGATATGGTGTGTATGCGAAATTATGACGTTTTGAACGTACCCGTGATGCAGGAGAAAATACTCATTCCTTTTGGTAGAGGGGAATCATTATATGACTTCTTCCGCCTCGGGTGAGGTGAGAGAGTGTCAGACTGTTACTAACTAAACACCACCGTGGCCCTACTCCTGCTTCGAGCCGGAACCCCAGTAACCCACTAAATTGTCAGTTGTCCGTCCGTCCGTCGTCAGATCTCCGGAGAAAATCTTAAGAGTAACGTTTTTGTAGATAAATGATTAAAATATGTTTTATTCCTTCTTCCAGAATATTTTAAAATGTCCAACTGTGCTCAAGTAATAAATTATGATGAAGATTATTCTCATTTGTTGAGAATAATCTTTGTGAAATGAAATGCCTAAAAAGATATTTCAGGTAACATTTTCGCCCATTTATCAGCCCATTCCGGTAATCAGTCTAATTTTAGGCTATTTTGTACGATTTGCTCCTAAATTGATACATTTTACTGGCTACTACTAAGACTGCCTCTTTGGTCGAGTGGTCGCAGTGCGACTGTCTGACAAAGGGTCTCGGGTTCGGTTCCCTGGTCGGGCGAAGTATTGCTGGGCTTTTTTCGGTTTTTCGAAAAATTGCTCATTAATGGCACGTAATAGGCAATAGGCTGATCCACTATTATTTGGGACTTATCTTGGAGTATCACTTAAAAATTTCGTGTGATAAAATTAAACATTTTATCATTTTATTACATAAACATTATGTTTTCTGTCTTACGTTGACAAGCTAGGGTTACCATACCATAACATAGCCATGCTTTAAATCACCCTACAACTGAATGGCAACCCTACAGCATAGCGGATTCAAACTGAATGCTTAATATCGTGTCGGGAAATGACCTCGTTTATCTTACATACAGCCTTAGTAGGCATAGAGCCGTTGACAAGAGTCTACTCTATAGTTATAGCGTGGCAACAACCGCCATAGACAATCAGCCAAGTTTTTGTGCTAATTGTAAAGTTTGCGAAGTTAGATTTGTTTCGTGTTCTAAAAATAATGAAGGAATTTAAATGATAATTGGTATATAGATTGTTTTTTATTATCAAATAGTGGGTGGTTTATAAATATCAATAGTTCATTTAAATGTAGTTACATGTTAGTTAGTTATGACGTTTCGCCTTTTGTTCCTTGTAACGCCCACTTTTCGCATGTTACGTTGCTAATAAATTTTACTCATTAAATGTATGAATCTTCATTCTTCATACCTACCAATAAAATTAATCATATACCTACTTACAAAATGTTACAGAAATGTAGGTGGGTCCTTCAAAAAATAATCGTTTTATTTCATATTACAGTCGATTTATTTAGGAAGGGTAGGCGTGTACTACAAGTTACAACCATTTTTATGTAGGTAATGTTAAAAAATATCCTTATACATATCATAAAATACCAATATATTCAAATAGGTATTACATACTATTAAGAAAAATAAATACCTAATAATATTTCGATAGAGAGCCGCAAAACCATACTATTAAAAAGAAATCAACTGTCATCTTTATTCCATTTTCAAATACAAAAACGTCCAAACGATTTTACATTTTGTTTTTATTTAAATAAAAAAGAATACTCTTATTTGCATACACATCTATAAAAAAGTAGGTAACCTACCTAGGTATAGGTATAGGTATTAAACGAAAACCTCGTTACCGTCCTGCGGTAACAATGTTTACGTTAAGAGTGATTCGCGCGCCGACACTACTAGAGCTAAGTACCCAACAAACACATCAACAGGGCTGGAAGAAATTAAGCAGGTGAATTATATGCTCTCAGGTAAAATACTGAATTGGTTTTACCAAACTGATAACCATCACTGATTCGTATGTGTAAAATTAATAGTTTTAAAATTCAAATAAATAACGTCCATAACACCTGTATCTGCAACTTGTTAACGCTACATCCCTGAAAGCGTCGCCCGCCACACAAATTACGCGCCGATCATATTGTTTTTCTCCCAACAAACATCTTCTTTGTCTAATAGGGCGATAAAAACTAACGACCAATCTCTCCTAACTACCGAAAAAATAAACCTTAGATACGTAGGCACATACGAAGCCATAACAATCAACAAGGCATATCATAACCACATCACTCTTCTTAACGGACACCATCAATTACCAAGACCTTGTCGCAATAAAATACCAGCGATTTAGGGAATTTAGGAATATTCCTCGACATAAATCAAGTTATACTGGCGCAAAATATCAGTGTCTATGGGTATGTTTACGTATAATCACGTGGTCGCCACTCACCGGTCCGAGGCTGTCGAAGCCGTGGCGCAGCGCCAGCTGGTGCGCCTCGTCGTGCTGCACGGAGCGCTTGAAGCGCACGAGGAACGTGTTGGTGAAGACCTCTCGGGACGCGGCAGCGGCGATGAGCAACGTCGCAGCCAAGCATTGCAACCACATGTTCGCGCTGTGGCCGACAGCGGCTGACTGAGACCCCTCCGCGGCTGACGTCACCAAGTATCGACCCGCGCCCGGCGCATGCGCCAGCTCCACCATTCAAGCAGCTCCCCTCAGCGACGTCCAGCCTTTTCACAGATTATGAAAGGATGGCTCACCCGCTCGCGCCATGCGCCACTACCATTGTTTTGGATGAAACAACCTAGATTCATGATGTTCCGTTTAGCGCGGCCCCATCTTCAAGCCGACCTTGTTCACGGTAATAAGGCTTCGAACTATAATTTACATCTCGGAGTAAGTGCCTTTGTGTGTAGCGCTTGTTTGATGGCTACCACGCACTTGACATATTTTGATAGGCACCGCCATTTTATAGATAAGTTGTATTTCATTTCAGTTTGTACGCTGGGGAAAGCTCGAGTTTACTAAGTAGAAATAAACTTTTCTAATCTCAGCCGAGAGCCTTCAGTTAATTAACTTGATGGACAGCCTCTTATGAAATCGTGTCTCGTGAGTCTGCGGTTAACGCTTCGAGACTTGTTAACTGATAAACTTTAAGAAAATTACTTTTATATAAATAAGTACTAACAAGAGAAGTTTTAGGAAAAACAATGCCACTTTTTTATATTTGCTGATTTCATGTTTTACGTGGTCCTTATTTCATTTGCTTAATTAGGTAGGTACTTTGATTGAAATAGGTTAGTAATTTTTATAATTATAACTTTCTTGAGACATACTAATTTAATTATTATAATATTATCGGCTTAGGTACTCACGTAACTGTTTGACGAGGAACTGGATAGACTCCAGCATAGCTTGAAATTTGTCGAATTCCTCGTCAAACAGTACGTGAGCAAGCCGATAACATAATAATATGTAATGAAATAGATTAGTACCTATTAGTTAAACTGTGGATAGGCTCACTATGAATATATTTTTTTTTGTAATTAAGGACTAGTCTTTACTTAATAACTTAAAATAAAATACATGTAATCAGAAACAAAAGTAGGCAGCAGGAATGGCACCTATGACTTACGAAATTAGGTACCTACCTACATAACTACGTACCTATTATTTATTAAAGCCACACAAAATACTTTGCAACTTTTTCAACAAAATTAAATATAGGTTAGCTTCCAGTTGATCGACACCTGTACCTTCCAAACAGAGGTAAATAAAGCTGTATTTATCTCTCTGGGGAAAAAAGTTCCACATTTCATTGGAAAAAAGGTGGGATTAATCCTAATACCTATTCATACAGTGAGTGATATATTAGAAGTACCTATCGAAATTTGTAATATGTACGCTGAACAACATTTATTTCCCTTGGGCACGATTAGATTAAGAAGAGATCCAACGAACATACATTAATATCCACCACTAGGGAATGTAGTACAGAATACATTAATTAGGTACATCGTTAAAAAGATTTATAACCAACTTTCAATTATCACATAACTTGCGTAGATATAGCTACATACATAATACAGATATACGGATTTTGGAATGTCTGGAAAAGATGGGGGAAATCGTCCAATGACTCCTCCCCCTTGGGCGAGGCGAGAGGGAGTGTCAGACTTTTACTGAATAAAAACCACCCCATTCCTACTCCTTCTTTTTGAGCCGGAGCCCTGGTGACGCACTCGCCGGTATTCCGCAACTCCGTGAAATTTTAATAGCTGGGCTGGTGAATCAGAACCGCACCTCACATGTATGAAGTCACACACCTCTCATACATAATTTATCGTATAGTGTCCGATGCTTGTGTTAATTGAGTGTCCCTATTAGGTACAATGGGATTTATGGGACTCATAAATGGTGATAGTCATAGGGTAGTATAAGCTATGGCCTATACTACCCTATGACTATCATCATTTATATTATTTATTTATATTACTTATTTATAAATAAGGGTATAATGGCTATAAATTCGAAAAATATGGGCCTGATAATCCTATCAGAAATGGTGAACTTACGAATCTCCACTCTATATGTTCATGCATGAAACCGGACCGGACACATTGGAAAGGCGAACAAACTTGAAAAGCGTCTAGTTAGTAATAAGGAAAACCAATCCAAACGCGTAATTTTTTATATCCTCGTTATAAGGGGACTTTATGCTGATGAAAGTCGTAAATGAAAATTAAAAGCAATCCTTAAAGGCGTAAGCAGACCGGGACAGCATGTCAACGGATTAAAATTTATGTTAATGGACATTCAAACGTATTGGTATAGAAATACGACATAAATTGGTGTCTTTTAATGATGCCGTAGCTTCTAAAGAGATTTCCTTCCACGGCATTGAAAGACGCGCCACGGGCTCCAGAGGCGGATGCCGCGGCATACCGCGGTAGGCAATGCAATGCCAAGCATTCCGGCCCTCGTGAATAAAGGCAATTGAAATCTTAAATATGTCAGGCAGCAGGAACTGCCGAAGCGTGGCAAGGCGCTGAAATGTCAGCATTTAAATTTAAGGATACTAACCGGTTAGTGTTCTCTTATTGACGACAAAATCCCTTACTATTTATTACCTTACCTTACTACGCACGGCCTGCGTAGGCCTTTACAGACCAACGCAGCGTTAAGTTATTACCAAAGATTATGGATCTTTCGCAAAAGTTTCATTTTGTATTTTGTGCCCTGATTATGGGGTGTGACACAGCTATAACACACCAACAACAAACGGTTCCCGACACCCAAAATACCAGAGGCGTTACGAGTGCGTTGCCGACCTTTCGGGGGTTAGAAATGTAGGTAAGGGTTGTTGGGGAATCAGGGATTGGGAAGATTAGGAAGGGCGTAATTGGGCTTCTGGTAACCTCACGCACAAAAAACACAGAACAACAACGCAAGCATTGTTTCACGTTGGTTTTCGGTGAGTCCTTAGTATTACTACGGTCGAGCCAGCCCATTCGTGCCGAAGCATGGCTCTCTCACACTTGCACTTATCATTACAAGTGGTCTAAACATAACTAAAGCAAAAGTGGATCTGGCAAATTGAAATACTGAAGAATGTAATTAGAAGAAAATAATCATGCAGGAACATAATTAGATGCAAACTAAGCTGAGTAGATCACTCAATCGGTGACTTCTCTGGTGTTGTGGGTGTCCATGGGTAGCGCTGATTGCTTACTGTCAGGTGACACATCTGTACATATGCCACCTATTTCATTAAAAAATCAGAGTGTCAATTCATTTATCTCCCTCTTTAAAAAGACTTGCATCTTATTAACCTGATCTTACCAACTTATTTTTATAACTGATATCTTACTTCATTATACAAGGAGTTTGATAAAAATAAAAGAAAGATTAAATTGAAAATAAAATATTGCTATAAAATACAATTTACTATGATAACAATAAGTCAATTATCACAAGAGTTTAGCACTGAAACACCAACATTAGATATTTGTGGCTGATGTAGATTGCTGTCTGTGCTCGAGAATCAAGCCGGGGCAGGGTTAAGAGGTGGAACTGCTCCTTTAGCCACAGTGGTCGCTGTGGCACACTGCTGCTCCATAGCATGTGATGGGGGGTGCTCCAGAACATTGTCAATGAGACCGAAACCCTTCGCCTCAGTCGGAGACATGAAGTAATCCCTCTCCATTGAACTCTGCACTTTCTCCAGAGCTAGCCCAGTATGTCTGACATACAGAGTGTTAATCTGTGCCTTGAGCTTCAATATCTCCTCCGCCTGGATCTGTATGTCTGTGGCTTGACCTCTCACACCTCCAGAGGGCTGATGGATCATGATGCGGGAGTTTGGAAGTGCATGTCTCATGCCCGGAGCTCCAGCTGCGAGAAGTAGTGATGCCATGCTGCAAGCCTGTCCCACACACCATGTAGCTACTGGAGGAGTTATGTATTGCATCGTGTCGTAAATACCCAATCCAGCCGTGACATTACCTCCAGGAGAGTTGATATACAAATGTACGGGCTTTTTACTCGATTCTGATTGGAGGAATAACAACTGTGCCACGATCAGTGAGCTTATCTCGTCGTTTATAGGTCCCATAAGACAAATGATGCGCTCCCGAAGAAGTCGCGAATAAATGTCGTAAGCCCGCTCACCTCTACCCGTTTGCTCTACAACTATAGGTATCATACCTATTTTAAGAGGTTTACTGGTACTTATCGTTCTCTGGACATTTTTCGATATATTCCCAACAGAGTACGAAGTTCTTGCTATTTGTCGAATGTAATTCAGTGCCATTTTTGGCAATATTTCGGATTGCAAGTAGAACAACAATTCTAAAAGTCGTTAGGCAAGTTATTTCTTCGTTCGTTATTTCTTCAAATATTAAACAGAGGACTCGTCGATTGTATTAACTATAAAACAACGGTACACTAGAGAAGGAAATTAATTTAGATTAATTTTCTATACGCTTTCACAACCTACAAAAATATACTTTGATGACATTGACAAATAAACAATGACAAGAATTCAAATGACAGTTCATGATGTAAATGACACATGTCATGTAAATCGTCTCTGGAACCATGGCTTTTAGCTGTACATTAGAAGCCACCACTAAAGCCATAACTAAAAATGTAATGCATTAAGAACAAAACGTAGGTAATAATATATTACACATAACGTTGCGGTTGATCTAAAATGAATTTATTATTATTAATAGCAATATTAAAGAAATAAAAATCAAAAATCATGTAATAACATTTATTTCAGTGGTATTTATCACGGGCATAATGTAAAGTTCACTATAGGCAATACTTGTCTTATTTAAAAATATTTAAATCAAACAAAACATAATTTTTAGATTCAATATAAAAAAAATCAAATTTGAAATAATAATCCATTCACTTGCTCTGTATTTGTCTGCGTCTTAATTTCATCAAAGCTTCCTGTCTTTTCTTTTCAATTATTGTCTTTAGGTCTGTTGAACTATTTGTAGGTTTCTGTTGCACATTCGGCATAGATTTGTTCTGTACTATTGCACTGCTAGCAACTTTAGGTTGAAACTGCACCTTTTTAGGTGCACCTGGTTTTGGTAAATTTTTGGGAACAGTTTCTTCACTAATTTTTGGCAAAGGTTGCTGGGTCAGTTGTGAATTAAAGATGGACTTTTGTGATGATGTAAATGGCAGGAGTCTCTTGGCTAATAATTTTTCTCTGGCCAGTTGGTGCTTCTTTTTAATTTCATCTGGAGTGCATCTGATTGGTGAGTCTCCTTGGTCTGAAAAGTGGTGAAAGTCATGTTAATCAAACATTTATACACAAATTATAAGAATAAATAATTCTACTCAGCAACACAGAATACAACTATATTGTTATGTTTTTATTTATTTTATTTTCACCCATGGTCGTCCCACTGCAGTGCAAAAGCCCCACTACCCTCCTTCCAGTTGTAGTTGTTTGTAGAGCCTTCTGTGGCCAATCTATAGGCATCAATTCATTCATCAGGCTATCAAGTTCGCGCTAATCTCTGCCATTTGAATAATTCTCCAGGAAGATATTGTCACACTATGACCAATTACAAAGCTATAATATGTATGTTACAAAGATAAAAATAAAATAAATTTATACAAACCTGTTGAGCACTCCTTCTCTTTGCCAAAAGGCATTGAATTATATCTTCCAAAAGCCATTCCGCTAGTTGATGGTTTAGTCACTTCTGTAACAGTTGGCGATACTGGCATAGAACTATGCCGGCTGAATATGGACCTTGAAGGACTGGCATCATGGACCACAAGTTCTTTTATAGTCCAAGAGTTCCCATCTTTAGCAGTATTTGATTTGCTTTTACTCCGTGATGTGTCTAGTTTTGTAGGCATCTGTGTTAATCTTTCTAACGCACTATCATTCAAGTTACCAACCAAACTATCAAACGAATCATTATTCAATTGCGGTGATGAGCATTTCTGTACTTTCTTCACCACCGGTGATTCCAATTTTATACTATTCAGTATGGCATCCATTGAATCATTGTCCATTTTAAAATTTAAATCTGTTATTACATTATTTTTCATTTTAGTTTCATAACAAGGTTTTTTTACAGGAGGTGCTTCCTTCAGGATATGTTCTTCCACAACCTGACTGGCTTTTATAAGACATTCATTCATTGAATCATCGGATTCCAATGCTGCTTCAGGATCAGGTTTTACAAAATTAGAACTCAATACATTTCTTCGTAAACATCGAGAATTACTTCTCACTCTGCTTTTAGGTGAGAATTCCGGTGATTCACTCATACAGTCATCCTCGCTTGCTGAGTTTACTTTTTCTGGACATGTCTTTTGGGTCTTCTTAGACATTAGTTCTACTAAATTTTGATTCAATTCTATCAGGTCTTGAAATAATTCAGTCTTTTTTTGTAAACTTTGTTTAAGAGCTCTACGTTTTGGAGGTTGTCTTTCAATTATTTTAGGTTTTATTGATCTTTTTGATCTCCGACTAACTGGCGTTGAGTTTTTGATTCGTGATTTACCAGCATTCTCTGATTTTGGGGTGTAGAAGTTCCAAACCACATCTGTCTCGCCTTCTGCTCCATCTTGGGTGCATAAAAATGGTACCGGACTTGCCGCCTCCGAGTCACAGATGGAATCACTATCTCTAGATGGGGAATCAGCTCGATCAGGTGTTGAACACGATAACACTGAAAAACGTAAATAACAACTCATATCGATAGCAAAACACAATAATATACTCTTACTATATCAAATAAAGTTTATCAACCACTTTGCTTATCACACAATCGGAGATTTTTACGTGTAATGTTCACAATAATATGTATTAGGAAAATTACCTCTACTTTTATTCTTTGTAGCAACCATTTCGTTTGATTTTCTTTTATCTTTGTTCATATGGATGGCAGACTATCTTCGCTAAATAAAAGTACATATGGTGGGCAGTATTCCGTTAAATTTAATCAAAAATTAAACCACAACAATGTTCTTAATAAAAATAATCACGAAATCATCAAAATCATAAACACAACGTCAAAAATCGGAGGTTATTCTCTGCGTCCATCTGTCAGTTACAAAGACTGTCAAAAAGAAATAGTGATGGCATTAGGCTCAAACTAGGGCTGTTTTATTTTCTTAAGTTTGTATGGGTGCATGCCGCATTCAGTATTATTAATTTAAAAAAATAAATTTGTATATTATTTAGTTTTTAATAAAATATATTATTTGATAAGTATATTTTATTAAAAACATTACAATACATATCAAATAATAAAAGCTCGAGAGTTGGATAAGAGTTTTCCCATCTATCGATTTTTTATAACTAATTCAATTAAATTCGGAGGACGTCATCCAAATTAGGTTATTTTCAAAAGACACATCAGAATTATGCCAACTGTGCTAACAGTGCAGTATGTAATTTATGTAAGACACAACAAACTATAAAGTCAATAAATCGACACATCAAAAATGTAAAATAAACTTATGACATTTTCAAATCTCATCTACTTCTATTATTTATTGTAATTTTAATAAGCCAATAACTACCACTGACCACTGGCAACTCTTATTTTGACGTTTGATTTTACAAGTTTTGAAGTTACAAGGCAACACTGCATCAGTTGATTGAAGTCTGGCGGGTTTGTCGGACGTGCGTCAATAATTTATTCCTAACTTTGTGGCCGCGACTCGCGATGCTCCTTCGGAAGTGACATTACTTTATTGTGAAGTGTAAAAGAACTTGTGAAACATGTTGGCGGACGGTGAAGTTGTCGGCGATGGGTCGTGGAACCTCACGATCTACGTGACTGACTTGGACGAGAAGAGGACTATGGTCGTAAAGGGAGACATGCATATTGGAGGGGTTATGCTAAAACTGACAGAAAGCTTCGGTTAGTATACAAAGATAGTTAAAATAAACAATTGACTGTGTACCAAGTATGTTTCCACCTTTTTTAGCATACCGACATTTAAAAATGGAATTGCGAAACTATTTAACGTTGTCTTTTATTTAGATGTTGACTCATCTGTATTTTAAGGCGGCCTTGTGTGAGTTTCGGCGGCGCTAGATCCATTTATACGTTTGTTTATCTATGTTGTTATAACCAAAAATCTTTTTAGTTTTCGAATAAGAGTGTATTTGGACTGGAGTGTTTACTTTTTACTAAGTTTTGTGTTTGGCATATTAGACAAAACTTAGTAATCTTGAAATAAATAGTTAATTGAATGTTATTTCTTGAAGTATCTCTCTCAAGTGTGATGACACCTATAATTAAGTGCTCATCAAGATTATCCAAGGATACTAATTGACCAAAAACTTCTAATGAAAAGTAAATATGTATAGGTACCTAATTATATTCTTCCAGTATTTGAAATTATTACCTTGTTAGAATCTTTATATATATAATTCTTCTGTAAGTGTGTATGTCACTGAACTTCTCTTAAACGACTACCGATTTTGATGAAATTTTTTGTGTGTGTTCAAATCTGAGAATGGTTTAGATTCACAATTTTGTCCGCTACAATAATTAATCAGACGTGTAGACAGGACAACGTCTGTCGGGTCCGCCAGTATTCATATAAAAAACAAATAAACATAGTAAATATCCCATTTAAGTTCTAATGATATTACTAGCAACCATGTCAGTTTAAAAACTTATATAGAATATTCTTTTTTTAAACAGGAATTATTTTATTCATTTATTTATGGTCAGTCTGTTCACACATATTTTTTTTTAATATCTATCACTAAGTTTAACACAGACAATCCTTATACAGCATGTGTGAACTTTGAACAATAGTTACCTCACTGCAAATAAATTTAATTTTATGATGACTCATATCATACACAGGTGGGAAAATAAAGCTAGTCTCAAAACAACATTAATTGCATAGAACGGATTAATAACATATTACTTTCCAATATAACTTATATGATAATCCACTTTAACTAAATGCTATCAGACATTTATCATAAATGCTAATTTTATTTTACCTTCTTAAATAATATACTAAATACCAAATTATGTACATCGTAAATGCTAATAATGAATAAAGTATACTTTGATAATAGTCGTAGAGTATAAAAGGCAACTGCCCAATTAAGTATGACCATACAATTAAAAAAAGAAGATACATAGAATATTTTTTTTATGAAATTGGGGCCAAAACAAGTAGATGATCCATCAACTCGTTTTGATCTGGATATTACATTATCTAGAGATTATGTTTAGTTATTTCTAGGTTTACATTTGCACAAAAAAGAGATCATCTGCACATCCTACATTTAAATAGCATAAAGACCTTGATATGCGTCTAACTAAAATAAATAAAGTCCAAATGCCAGCATAAAAACCAAACTAGGTACTTCAATCTTAATTATTATTTTTTTGTAAGTAGATGATCTTAATATTCTAATAGTTAAAATTTGTTTGTTTGGATGTTTGTCTGTCAACTGTCAATCATGCTGAAAGTACTGAACAGATTTTGATGAAATTTCTTATACAAACAGGATATGAGCTGACTTAGGTGATAGGATACTTTTTATCCCACGAGAATGCAGGTAAAGTCACTGGCAGAAGCCAGTGTATCATATATTTTATTTTATTTTATTAACTTCCCATGCCTTCAGAGCAATGTTCACTTATGAAATTAGCATCTTATTAATATTCATAATATACATCATTCTTCAGAAGCCAGTCTCGTTTGCTGACTGGTCCAGATAATAATAAAAGCAATACCTGTCTGATTAAAAGAGCAAAATGAGCGAGACAGCGATATACGCGCGAATGAGATGGCACATGCGCGTACGCAAGCACGCGTCCTTCGTGGCCGATTATGTCGTATGGACCGGGTTTTTGCCTACACTGCTGCAGGTGAACTACCGAGCAGTTATGTGTATTTTGAAAATGATTTTGTGAGAGTACTCTGTAGAACTAAGCACAGTTCTTGAGGCTTAGTAAGAAAAACCCTTGAATTGAATACGTTTAAAAAAAACATGAGGAAAATACGGTACACACATTGTAGAGGTATAAGTAGCTTATAACTAAGAGATCATTCGGGGATAAAAAGGCGTGAAAACTAAGAGAAAACGGAAAATAAAAGTACAGTTCTTAGTTACTCAACTAAAAAATTATCATAATCTTTAGTTCTCACGACTAATTCACTTAGATCCTCACTAACTCTCGCGTTTGTACATAAGCAAACGCTACCACTATAACTAGTCGCGTAAACAATTTAAAATTCTCACCTACGCCAAATAGCTAACTGATAACTTTCAAAATGGCGGCTTTTCGCCCACTTGAGTCCAAAACTCGAATTATTATTCAAGCCTATCTTGCTCCTTCTATTGCGTAGTATTAATACAACTATGTCGTTGAGATATTTAGCTACATAGTTTAATTGTTTACCTAAAGATAGACGATTGGTAAAGTATTTAGGAATGTTACTATCTTGTTTAAATGACTTAATTAATAGTCATCAAAAGACGCTTTTGATGACTATTAATTAAGTCTATTAACATAATTATGTTTGAAACAAAAGCAACTTACTTAAAGTTACTCAAGCTTAACCCGTGGTATACCGGAACGCAGATATACGCGAGACAATGTGTTTTCTATTGTGTCTCATATACCGGCAGACAAGAGATTAATCAGTTATGGTGCTAAAACCGAAATTAATAAATGATCTTGTTTCATAATCTTTGGATCGTAAAGCTTAAAGTCAAGAAATTAATACAGATCAAGACAGAGCAATTAAGATCTGAAATATATGCATCAAGTACACATGAACATACCACGAAAAAATAATTAGTTACACGAAACAAACAAACAGTTTAATCTTTTTCCAGCATCGAAACAGTATAACTAATGCATCAAAAATGAGGATCCTCTTGAAAATGATTTTAGAGACAAACTTGAATTTTCAAGTTTGTTTCTAATCCTCCCTAGATGGAATTAAAAGATCAAATAAGATTTGTATCAATCAAAACGTTATTCAAGATCAATAGAACTGTTACAAAACTCGTAGATAAAGAAAATAATTAATGTAGACGAAAAGAAAACACGACGACGCCGCTCACTAATAATAGAGTCTCATTAGTCAGTTGCCAACAATCGAACAGACAGACATGAATGGAGCAAAAGCAAGACACAGACGGAATAATAATACTCTTTTGTGAAAGAAAGTCATCACCACACTCAGATAAAGTGTCCAAAAAATCACAAAACTCATTTTTCAAGTAGATTACGAAAACTTCTTTCTATATTTGTCGCTGGTATCAAATCTTAGCGAGATAATGTTATCTGCAAACCAAATATTTAAAGACTTAAACTCTTTTCTCTGTCAAAACAAGTCTGGTTTTGTGTCGTAGATTCCAGCTACTGAATGAGAGTCCAGAAATATCTTGACATAAATTCGCAGGTGATTTAATAAAGTCATCATCGCTTACCACCAGGCGAGATGGTGGCCAAACGCCATCCTAAGACGTATAAAAAAGTGTATAAAACTACGGTAGTTACTATAAATACGATAATATCGTTGAGGACAATAAACAACGTAACATGGTTATCAGTGTTCCAACATAATCTCATTATCTAAATATTTCATAATGCTACCTTGGATATAGTAAGTAACAAAGCAATTAGACCATTAGGTCTCGTAGTGCGTGAAAAATCAGCACTCAATGTATGAATGTCATGCAAATTATTTCACTATAGATAACACCGGTACCGTTACGTAGACTGCATAATCTGGCTTGTCTATACATACTCCAAGTGATAAGATTGTAAATATCGTTTACATAACTCTGAAAGTACCTAGTTATCGCATTTCGTTCAATAAATAATCAAATTCAAAGTTCGTCGGATAATTACAAATTAGGTACTCAGTTCTGTTGCGAAATAGTATTAGGTCATCGGACTATAACGTAGTTTTCTTCACTTTCGAGACGGATGCGCGTACGCACGTTCCGAGAAGCCGCCATGTTGAGTCGTCGTATTTCCGGCGCCTCCGTCCCCCTCCCTGACGGGCGTAGATAACGCGTTATCATCCGCTCATTGTTCCTCCATGCTGATGAGGTACTTGACCAATCGCACAGTAGCGCAGGGCGTTGACTTGCTTGATATTTTTAGCGTGCCAAGTAAATATTTTGAAGGGCTGCACGATATATGGCAACAACATTGAGTCAATTCTTGAAGTGGAAATTCTCTTAGGAAGTCATAAGTATCGAAATGCGACAACGTTTTTAGATTCGGAATTTTAATCGACTACATCTTTTTAAATTTAAGTCTTCCTAGCTTTAAACAAGCATTGCCATATACAGAAAAGGCGAAGCTTTAAAATAGGTGCGTTTACTAAACGGGTAAACCTAAAGCCATTGTGTTAGAATAGAACGAATCAGGAAACTAATTGCATTGTATTAATTCTTATCTATGGAGTACTGTTTGTAATGAACATCCTGGGTAAATTCCACAGAGTGTTCATTACCGGAGCTTTGTGTATATTATGTTTATCGGGATGTGTCAGTGTGGACACGGGAACGTGAGCTATCTACCGTGACTCCGTGAGGTGATTAATACGGCAACTACTGTTACAATGAGGGCTTTGTGTCAATCTATCCTGCCTGACATTGATAGTAACTTAAACATTAAAAAAAACGTGCCTACGTGCGATTCCTTACATGACACAATCAAATACCAATGAATGTATTCCCGCTTTTATTTCTGTCAACGACAACTGGGTCGAATCGTACCATAGACAAATAAATAACGCTGTGCATTGTATGCCACTGGCCAGTTGCATCATATCAAACATTTAAAAATACAACAGGGGTATGACGTAACGTGAGTATTCGCGTGATAACAACCTCGCCCACATTATCGATATGTTTAACAGAGGATTATAAAGGCAGTCGTCAGTCCATAGGCCCTGGTGTTCCTGGGAGTGCCAACTATGGCAGAGACAGGCGGACGCTAACGGTTGCGCGCATTCTTCAATCCCACAGTCTGATGGCTAATTGCCGTGATCTGACGACACTATGCGAATTGAATAATATGTACATTTAGACCTATTAAATATTCACTTGCCCGTCGCTAAAATATACAGAAATGAAAATATTCGGATAATACAAAAACTAGGACTTCCTCTTGCTCCATGACCTAAATAAAATTCCTATAAATCTTTGCTACGCGTATAATAGTTTGTCTTGTAAGATTTACCATATATTGCTTCACACAGCACAGCTAGTTAGCTTATTTGCAATTTAAAATAACTTGCATAAATTATATTCTATAAGCGTAACTAAATAGGAGTAATAAATTCATGTAAGCAGTCGTTGTTTTACAAATAATTGTTTCATTCATTTCGAAGCAACTGGTATCGTAGGACGATGAATTTCGGACGTGCCATTGGTCAGTTATTAACGAACAGTCATCGACTTGCCGTCACGTAATTTGTGTCGCAACAGTCCATTAGTAATAAACACCGTCAACTACTATAACAGTCATACTTCGCTTAGAATTAAAGTCAGAAACGTAAGACGCTATTTCAGTCCGGCATTGCTATTGAGAGCACTCGATCTCATGGCTGAGATAAAAAGTAAATCAACAAAACTTAGAAACATGACTTCACTTTCAAAAAAAAACACTATAGAATGCTGTAGTTCCAATGAAAATTCTGTTTTCTTTCTATTCATAGAGAATTTCCATCATACGCAATCGCTAAACGGAACATGGAACGTATTGTTCATAATTGTTATGCAAAACTGACACGCGCCTGGTAGTTTACCCGTCAACTCAATATGACACATAATGTAAACCATTCAGAACGCCTACTGAATTGTAATTCTAAACTAACCTGCAGATAAAGAAAGAAAGCTTTTCTTGGAGAATTGGATGATGATGATGAGATATTTTAAATGTCTGCCACGATTAAAGTTAAAGCGATATGGTTGCGCAAGGCTTATGGGATATGACATACAAGACAGACCGCAACATAGCACACAGTGATTCAAGCTAGCGGATGACTCCGCAGCGGTCATGCATGATTCCGACCGGTTTTTCTGCAGCGTTGCCTCGTGACGTCACCCAGAGAAACCGAGAACAACCGATACTTATAAGGCAAAAAGCCCAATGAAAGAGTCGTTTAATTTGTTAATGTTTTCTCGGAAATTTATAAATTATTGTTAATTAAAGCGTTCATTAAAGAATGTCTTTGACATGAAGATGTGAATGACGATAAAAATTGTTTAATGAACGATTCTGAATTGATTTATGCTGATGTGTTGGTAAGATTGCTAATGCCATAGGTTTTTTTAGTTCAATAGATATAAATTGATACCTATTCGCTAGGAATGCGAGGTCACGACAGGCTAAAAATGCAAATAGACAAGTAGGTAAGTAAGTTGTAACCAGCAAAAGAATTTTTGGGTAAAATTGATTCGCTTTACGTCTTTCCCACACGTTCAACGATAAACAATCGATTTCGTTAACAGATTTCAATTTGTGGTAACTTTATTGTTCCTTTCGTTTTACAACGGGCCGATTCCTCTTGTACTTTTTATATTTGAAGCTTGTTGGCAATAAATCGTGAATCGAGGCGTAAAAATTATACTGCAATACTCGTTTCGTTTCTCTATTTATAAGCGTCTGACTTCATACGAGATGGGGTTCGTTTAAGAAATATAATACGCACTGTACATTGCGTCTACGCAGTTTTACTATTGAGATCTTGCTAAATGGCTATAAATAATGGTTACAGGTAATGATTGTATTGAAAGGAGATCCATTATCCATCATCATAGTGTTTTGTGTGGAATTATGTTACTTGTTATTAAGTTAATGGTGTAATCTTCTTCATTTCATATTTGTATTTCGCATCCCAAGTCTGATCCAACAAGACTTCTTTAGTATTTAGGTTATGAGCAAGATACAAACCATAATTTATCATTTAACATCTTCGTTATGAAACTCCACATAAACCATCTCTTATCGCATTTGTAACATGTATCTTAAGACTTATTCAGGTCAACCTGTCTGAAAGCGGTATTGTTGTAAATATAAACATATGAAGTAGAGTTAGTTCTTCGTCAATTAGTCACATCAGTATTTTTATAATCGTCAACCATTTATAGACACCCTCAACCTTGATATCTGGAATCAGGAATAGTACAACGTCCTTAATTTTAACAGATGTTTAAACTAAATAATAATTATTGTTACTCCTTTGTCGTGATCCAGTTGTTGTTTTCTCTTTAGGCCAAGGTCTCCTGCCGGGTGTGACACCGCGCCTTTATTTACACGTCCATTAAGCGCAAATGCTTATTCCAGTGCTTTGTTCTCTGCTTTTATTTTAAATTTTATACTGTCCACAGTCTTGTCTGGCTCGTTCACATCGTCGGATATCATTACATCTACGTTGGTTTATGGAGATGTGAAATGAACTTCACTAACAGAGTTGTTTAGTCTCGACACTCCATAACCATCCGAGCCTGTTTGCAACACATTCCAAGCAACATCTAAACATTCGTTTACACGTACTTGGTTCATCGCTTCGTTAAATAATTCACTTGTTACGACAGAATTGTTAATTTTATTTTGTAATTTCATGTTATAAATACTATTTGTTGCAGCATTTCATTTGACTTTCCTCGTTTTCTGCGGTACGTGACGTCATCGGCACATGCGGTCTCTTAATAACAATTAACGTAACCCATTATAATAAAACGTGGCATCATGTCGTGTTTAACATTAGCAGTTCTGTGCCAAGGTTACAATAATACTGCATAACTGTCACAATACTTGTCGCATGGTCATAATATTATGCTCTGCACGATTCAATCTCCGAAACTGCTGTGCTTATTTTGATAAAAGTTTGCCGTCAGATGTTTCTTATGGATAAAGCGGATAAAATATTGCATTATATCGAAAGTAAAGTATTAAGCAAAAATATTTAGAGGACAAAAGAATGGATGACCTTCTCGCTAATAACTATATTTGGTTGAGTTGAGACAAACATTGCACCAACTATATCAAATCGATATTTTTATAAGGGACGTACGCTTGGCCTTTACAAACGTTAAGCTGACATTTCCTTTGGTAAAAAAAGACACTATTCATTTGCAGAAATGACTGATGGTCTCTTTGTCTGAGTTAATTTCCTTGCCTGTGTTTGCTATAGCATTTCGTTTTTCTTTTTAAGTCCGCGTGGTTTTTGTATCATGATTAAAAGCAGTGGTTTTATAAATAAGATTCCAACTTTCAACACTTTTCGTTGCAATGTCTATGTTTGTTATTTTAGTCTGGTTCTAGTTTGAAATCTATTTGCTGGATCAGTTTCGATAGAAAATTCTCTGACGATTTATCTTTCGTTTGACGTATTATAATGTTGGATATTCTACTATTTACGTCTATACCAGCCCAGATTACCTTAAATGGAATCCCTCATAGGATTTACCCTATTTGTCCTCTGACTACGTTAAAAACAATGAAAGGAAAACCGCAAATATTTAGACGCTGCACAATAGTCTACTACGTCTAATCATCACGAATAAATGACGTACATTATTAAGAAATTAATAATTAGTAAAACAAGTTTATCACAATGGGAAACCGTAACCACTAAGCCTATTTACGTCAAATATAAGAAATGTTTATTTTAAAATGGCGCCGATCGCTATTTAACGGCTACATAGTTTACCGAAATAGACAAGTGCGTAGGATTTGATAACCAATCCTTATAGTAACTGACTCTGTTATTGTCAATTCCATCTTTGGGTATTGCAATAAAAATGAAGTTAAGAGGCGAGCTAGCAAATTCTGAATATGGGCACTGAACATATTGAAGATCCTACAAGTCCTTGCAATTGAATGAAATGGTGAGAGAATAATTCCTTTCAACCAAAACGCTACCAAATAAATTTGAAATCGGACTTAATTGAATTGGAAATAATAATAGTTTTGATTATTAATGAAGGAAAAAGATGGAATGAAAATTAATAATGAAGGAAATAGATAAAAAAAATATCATGTTTTGAACCCATTATAGTAAAAAACAAGGTAAGTGAAGTTTAATTTAATAAAACAGCAACTAAAACTAATATGTGATCACAAATATTTCTACTTGACGATCCCAAAAACATTCCTGGACTACTAAAAGGCCGTTAACATTACCAGCCACTGCAACACGTCGCCAGAACTTGAGCAGAACGAATTATAGTCTCAAAATGTAACTGGAACATTGTGCAATAGTTCCCCGTTTCCAGATGTTACTCATTGGTTTTAGGTGGCAGTAAACGAAATATTTACGGACGCTAATGGTCACCTATCAAGTTACGGTCAGTTTGGTGAAATTCTCTTTCTATAATATTGAAATGTGGTTTCAATTTTGCTGTATATATGGAAATTGTGGTTTAAAGGACGTAATATTTTCGTCTGTTGTTCCTTTTGTGGATATTTTTACTACAATTATATTAAACGTACCTAAATAGGTACTTCAATATTATTATTCCATATACATGTCCATGAATGATGAATTCTTAAATATATAAATAATTACATGTAAAACCCATTTTCCTTTTCCAAATTTCTGTTTTTATGATTAACTCGCTGTGGTTTAGTTTACCACAATTGGTAGTATGTTATGGTTCAAATAACTATGTAACTAACAGCAAAATTGGACTTCGATTAAACATTAAATGTTATTTCTGTCGATTTCTTGTTTTCCTTTCCATATCCTGTCGATTGTTTATCCTCTAACCACGATGTAGGCACATATTAAATGCAAACATCCATCTTGGATGTTATTGTTTGCAAGTATAATTAAATCTGCAGCTAAGTCATTTGCGTTATTATTGTATATCTATTTTAGATCTACTAGACTAGAAACAGCATCTATTTTGTAGCTGAGTAACTCTTAAAATTTAGCATTGTCAATTGCATAAATAGTCCCCCGTTAAAAAGGATTTTCGCCTTTAAAAAAACTACTTTTATGAAGATAATATTTGCTACGTACCCTTTATACATCAGACAGTTTTAAAAGGGCATCGGCATTTAAAAAGGGCGACTTCAAAGGCGCCGCCCGCCCTGACCAGACACCATATCTTACAATCCTAATCATTCGTAGCAATAAATTTATCTTGCGTTGCTATGCCAATGAAATATTCAACCGGACCATCTATGACCATTACTCATTGATCAGATATTTTCTAATATATGTGTCATATTTATGTTTTTCTTGGGATTACAATGCGAATGGTTGAATCGTAAATCGACAGCTAAGTCTATTGGAATGAAAACTTCTTGTTTAAACGTAATTTAGTAGCTATTATGAGAACACATATTTTAGCTTAACGAAATTCTCAGTATTCTCAACAAAATGGATAGTCTTATAGTTCTTGTCTTATGAACTCTTTATCAAAGCAGATCCGATCTACGCACATAAACCTAATTTGTTACCATAAGCTTTGAAATAATGGTGTCTATTTTACGCTTATATCGTACACTATTCCCATTTGTTCTTTTAATCCGCGATTATGACCTTCGATCCCCTACAAGAGGTCATTGACAGTTACATCGGCATGCCATAGGTACTGAACGCTTTTTTTTCTGCCAATCTTTGCTTTAGCAGACTTGGCTAAATGTTCAGTTAAGTAATGGTAATAGCCACATTGGTTTTAAATAATATTTTCTTAATTCTTAAAGTAGTTAAGTTGATGTCCAATGCCAACGTAACATAAATATTAGTCCAAACGCAGTGGTTTTTTTTGCTAAAACCGTTTCAAAATTGTTGCATCAGTGTTCTCTGTGAATAGCGGATCATGTTGCTAATATCAAACAGTAACACTATATCCCATGCACTTTCTGGGGTCAGTACTGCCAGTAGTGACGGACGTGATCTATCAGTGACATCCGTAGATCCATTACTCCATATCACTTGCTCTTGCATTCGCTGATAAGATCTGCCATTTACTTCTCAAGCTTCAAGTCTGCTAACCTAATCTACCAAAGTTAAACTACTATCAGGATAGTTTAGTAGATTAATTAATGAATTAAAGTGGAATGTTTAATTTACTTTATGAAGCATGACTTGGTAAAGGGCTAGTCGTTCATGACAAGGCTCTAGTTTAATATTTTTAATGGGACGGACTGCAGAAAGCACGAGTCATTCCAGTGACTTAGGGCTTCATTGTTGAAATTGAATCGAGATTAACCCTATTATGAGACCACCCGCATGTGTCTGAATACTGATTGTAACATTGATCTTTCTTACTTTGCTTTAAAACGCCCATCAACTCACAATTTACCTTCATAATTACCCTCGAGCTGTATTTCGTTCCAGTCAAATATTGGATGAGCTTCAAGCAAATGATGCATGCCGTTTGCTCTTTATGGGTGGTCTCGTCATTTCCCATTCACATTCTAAGATAAAGCTAGCTTTATATAGCCTCAAGTAACTAGACATTTTATTTCTAACACTCGCAGAGATTCCTCGAAAAGGAAAGTTGTCGGACCACTTGTGGCAGACATGCTAAAATTCGTCTCTAAGAAACAAGTCTTACATGCCACTGTCTTTAACCAAATTCAATACTTACACAGGATTTTCTATACATACAATTTTAAATCTTAATGCATTGAAATAAAGAGGTTGTCATGAGTTTTTGCTCCTTCATTAGTATTCGTATTTCGAGGGAGTGTATTCCCACGCGAAAAGTGCTCATTGGTGGCGAGTTGTGTGAGATAAATATTTGTATAGTACACTTAGCACTCGAAACCCTGACCTTGGCAAAGAAGACATATGTAAACTTTACACAAATAATATTTTTTTATAAACGCAAGTGTTTATAAACACGAATTTAACTCAAGTATTCTTGCGTCCTCTGAGATCATCGAAAATTTTGTAGTTTTTATGAATAAAACACTGTTGGGTGGAGTTCAAGCGAAGCTGTGTCATCGTTTTTCCAACAATATTTTTTCCAAGTGTGATTCATCCTGTACCTACAGTGTTACTGTACGTAGTAGCCCTTTTCCAGTGTGATTCAATATGTTAAGAATTTAATTAATTTCAACGTAGAGTCCCAGACGACGGCGTCAGGCACATGGCGGGCGCCTGGGTGCTGTGTCCCGACCAAAATAGATGGCGGTTATTTATACGTGCCGCGTATCCGCCTGGCGCACGCGCAGCGCCGTATCCGCACGTTAGACACACAGCGTGAATATTCCACCACGGAGAGTACACTAGCCACAACCTCCATCAATAACGTACCTTTCAAAAATAGGTAAACGACGCGACGCCTATAAATCAAGAAGCTTTCAACAGAACCGGTAATCGATCATCAATCATGAAGCAAAATGGCGATAAAAAGGGGTGGGACGTTGTGGTTATGAAAGGATGCCGATTCACGACTTAATGCAGCTAGATGTGGGGAATAAGTATAGTCTTGCAGTAATAGTTGATCGCATCAAGTCTCCTCGTAGGAGCCTTTTAAGGCGGCTGTTCCACCGCTAATGTAAAATGTTGTATTTCAAGGTGATATGTTTATGTTACCAACTGTTATGGCAAACCGTACACAAACAGGTCGCACCCAACCAGTGATGTAACTACGGTGATGTTATCTCTTGTTGCTATTTATAAAGCGCTCGAAAAATTCATTCCGACTGCTTTAATTTGTGACGTGTAGATGAATGGCATTGATGTTAGTTAACAAATTGGTAGAGTATGTAGTTGGAATTCGGCTACTGTACGCCATTTAAGAAACTATTGCCTATCGTTATCAGAATCGTAGTTGTCAATTTTTAGTAACGATTCAATTACCGAGGAGTGGAGATTAGATATCAGAAAATTAAGCATTTCAACGTAAAACTGAATTAAACAATACTTCTTAACCCACAAACGATAGCAACGGAATTGATTACACAAAAAGCAAGACCGGTTAATGACATTGTGTAATTGTTGAAACGCCAGACAAACTAGTTGGGACGACCTTCGTTAATTGAATAGATGAAGAAGATTACAATCGCAGCTAAATTAAATAAATTACACACACAAACTCACACACACAACACTGTAGGAGTGTACGAGTGCCAATACACGAAGAGATAGATGATCGAATCAGTGTACCTATTAATTTTCTTGTGAATGTTTAGTCATGTCTACATGATTCGTGTCTACAAATAAAACGTGATGTGGGTCATGGCTTCCCGCAAACCTTGTTTGATTTCGTACCCTACATAAGAATTGGCCTTAAGTCATCTTTTTCCTTGCTTATGATATCATTGGATTCATCTGTAGCTTAACAGATTTCATTTAAGTGACAAATATTTTACTTAGCGGTTATTGATATGCCAAGTTTCGTGCTTAATGCAAAACATCTGCCCTTTGGTCTCATAATTTCGCAACGTTGGCTGTAAAGTCATTTGGTTTAATATTTGCTTTGGCATGTACTCTAAGAACAGTCATAAAGACTAATAACTCTAACCGAGATAAGGTTAAGTGGCACAATAGTCGTAAATTGGTATAGTCTGCCTTAAGAGATGAACTAGAGGAATTTCATATCTTTCTATTCGAAGCTTATATCCATAACAATCGATTTATGATACATTCGTTGTCTTCACAAATGATTGGATCAACTGAAGATTTGCTTTCAATGAAATTGTACACGGTAATATTACCCGTTAACGTTTGATTATCGGGATGTGCCATAGGGGTTCGGCTCTTAGCGTGTTCGTGACTTCGGGTCGTAAAGTTTAGATCCCGTGGTAAATGCACAATTACTATGTTGCATGCCACATCAATCTTCCCACAGCGGTTGTAGAGAGCTGGGAGTTCGACATTTCATAAATGACTGTATTTTATTTTACAAGTTCTTGGACTGGAAAGCTGATTAATGTAACAGCAAACTGAAAATTATATTCCCCATTAGGTATAACCGAAGGCTCGGAACCATTTTATGTGCTTATATGGCCTAAGATGGAGAGAGTGAACATCGATGGCAATTATGTTATCCACGTCTTAATTGCCGTTATTTATTTAATTGCTGTGATATGTAGCCTCCACTATAACATTTTCTCCGCAGTATGTCAGTAATTCATTAAAAGCTCTGCACGTATTTGTAAATCGCAGTCTCGATATATCGGTCAATAGTCTTAAATTGGCGGCCATTGACAGTCAAAGAGAACATTCAATAGTAAAGTTAAAAGTCACATTTGATTTGGTGGGCGCCTGCATTGCACGCATAATTAATTTGCGCAAGCGCAGGGAATCACAATAGCAGATGTTTGAACAGCTGGTGGCCATATTGGATTTTATATACGTAAGTAACGTCAGTGTACGTTGAAAGTGCATGTTTAGTCATATGACATGCTTGACACATGTTAATGCACACTGCAAATAAAACAGTGAGCAGGAAACATAACATGAGAAAATGCAATAGCCGTAATTAGGACTTGACGAAATATTCGTACTTATATTGGGATATGTTACTGAGTGTCTCGGAAGTTTGTGATGAATGTATAGGACTCCGAACAAGTGTCCAGTCAGGGGTTAACGACTTGATTGGCCAAGATGGCGATTCGCGAACGTGCTAAGTGGATGATGACGGCTCGCTAAAACCATTTTAGTAACAGGTCCAATAAATTATTTCTTGACTGCTTCTTAGAATTATAACAAAGAAGAACTGCTACTTATTGAATAATTGATACGCAAATTAGATTCAAGTCTGTTCTCATGTCTCCTGGATGAAACAAACGGCTTGTTTGAGAAAACTGTGCCAGAGCAGGGCGTAGATAAGATACGATTAATCAACAAGTTCTTTGATGTGCTACTTTCTGGTTACATTATCCTGAGCATTTTATAAAGCATTACATGTCCTTCGCTCTCTTGTAACGATCATAATGAGTGAATGAATGGAACAGACTTGATTTTGTAGAATGAGATCTTTGCAAAAAATGTACAGCACGCAAATAAGGAGTTAACTGTTTGAGTTCAATGAACCCTTTCTGTGTAACAAAATGTTATTGATGGTCGAATGTGGAAAGCTTTTAAGCCAATTTAGATCGTTCATATGATCGATACTGTAATTATTTAGCCAGCGTTCGCTAATAGTGAAGCCGGAATCTAGAGGCGAAGTAATTGTTCCAGTAATGTTAATTGCTGTTCTCTTCAGTCGGTTGTTAGGTATCTAATTCGTGCCACGGTCTGACCAAACACGTTAATGGGAAGATTTATTGGCTGAAACACGGTTACCGGTAGCCAGCACTGAGAACTGCGGTTAATGATAGGGTATCTCACACTGACAGATTGTTCCTAGTACCAACTTAGGTTTTGCTATCAGTTTTTCTCTTTAATTTATAAGCTGCGTCGTACCAAAGTTACCTAACTGGTCTTAACTATTTATAACGTCAGATAAGTGGTCCATTTAACCTGTTAAAATTCATAGCGGTTGAATTTTATCTTTAAGTTTTACATGTTGGTTTCGCTAAGGTAATTGTTGGGTAATTTGTCTCCTGTTTGCCAAACTATTATGGAGATGTGACAACACTTGATGGTGGTCATACAACCACCAGTTAGCTAATAGGGTTTATGCAACTGCATTACAATACCGTTTCACAAGCAACTAATGCGTAATGACAGCTATTCATCTGAAGGACCACTTTCACTGGGCGCCCACTAGTTTTTCTGGAGTGGGCGATAGAGAAAGCAATATGCTAATCGAGCTCATCTGGATGACACTTGAATAGAATGCCTTAGATATGTTAATGGTGGCAATAAACCGTTTAATACAACTTTTAACACTTGTTCTTTCTATTTCCAGGTAAAGGTGAGCATTCAGAACCAGAAACTAGTTTCTTATCGTAAGTAAGACTGGAGGTAAGCAACGACAAATTTGGTGGAACATTAATGTCTGCAGTTCAATGTGATAATACAGCCGACTGATTTCCATGCTCTAATTGGTCGGGACACAATACCAAATTAATTCGAGCAGCGAACGGAGCTGATTAAAATGACATAAAAGTTACTACTGCTTATTTTATCGTGGGTATTGAGATTTATGAGCTTTACGCTTTACTGGCAAGTAATGAATGAGAATGAAAGCAAAACTAAATGTTATTGTGGTCACAAGGTCGGGTAAAGAAATACTTTTCATTTCGCTATTTTTAATTTGAATATTAAGACGGCCTCCGAAGAGATATGAAAAGAAGAAATCTGATGAGAAAGAATTAAACATAAGCCATACACCAGTCAACTAATTAAGGGACAAAAGCAGGAAATACTCCAGCCTTTGTGTGCATTTAGAACAATAAGTTCAACCCTTATTAAGTGAAAGTTAACTAGATTATAATGAGCTTATGAGTGTATAGAATGTTTCTTGCCTTTTCGGAGAAAATAACACGATGTTGTGTTACAAAACACCAACCTTTCCATAATAAGACAATTTTCTTATACCATGCGTGAAATATCGCATCCGATACGCTGAACCGAACCGATGTATAATGTTCCCTATCTTATTAAGTAATCATCGCCAACAACTTTCTGATCGCGTTCTTCATCATCAATATTATGTTTCCTTACAATACAATCTTTATTACTCTCTTGAACCACTTTGATCCGAAAGAAAGCCTTACCATTGATAGCAACGGCCCACGCAAATAAATTGCGTTAAATAAATTCATCCTACGCTGCATAGTTTGTATTAGTGGCACTTCTAAATCATTTATTATTATAGCAGGTCGTAATAGGTATGATGCTGAATATGGGCCTATCGTCCACCGTTACTGTTACTGCTATCGTTGCTCTTATAAATATGTCATACTTGGACCACTTAAATAAAACCTGATGTCGAGTTCGGTGACCTATACTCTAAATATTGTCTTTCCATCTTTCGATTGTAAAGCAAATACTAAGTCCTCTATTTTTGCTTCTTGCTTTTCTTGGTCTTGCAAACTAAGTCCGTTAATCGCGTCGTTACTTGCAAAACTTGAGATGAAATCTTGATTTCTTTTACTAACTTAACAATAACAGTTAGCACCGGTTCAGTTTCAACAAAAACTGGTATGGACTACTTCAACTAGCGGTGACTTGTCAATGAAATCGATTTTATCAATGAGCCTCCTATCTGGCGCATGGCCCTTTGATTTTTAATTCCATGTGGGCGTCGAATTAATTCCGCCTGTTTGCATTTCTTAAATTCACTGTCATTACAACATCATCAATCTAATTGTTGCTTTTTTCTGTAATGTTATTTTAAATGCCATGTTGGATCCTCATTAGCATTTTTATATCCTTATGTCATGTCATTCTTGTATTATGCTGCAGTGTTAACGACGAGTGTGGCACGAATTCGGCTTGCATGTAAAATGTTTGTCGTCACGCAATGCTTTGAAGATAGTTTAGAAGTTATTACAGATGTTTCCTGCACGAGAGGACTGGATTTGTAATGCGGTTGTCGTTTCGCTAACGGTACGTCCCCACGTGCACCATTGTTCCCCGGCCTGTCATGATTCCGTAATTTACTGTCGCGTTTTACGCTTTCTTTCCGTCTCTGTCATCAAACAATCTTGTTGTTTACGCGTAACTTGTTTGTTGACATTTTTTGTTTACGTTTTTATGTTAGCACTCCTGACTTTTTGTTTCATTTTCTTCTAACAGTCATTTACTACATTATTTTGAAATTTTGCGTGTGCGGCTAATTGAAGTTTGCGTAGGACGAAATTGTCCACGTTAAGTCACTTGGAAAACAGGTCAATTTAACCCATTAAACTGAATCGATTACGATCTGTGTGTAGATGCATGTATACAATGGTATAGTGCAGACCGGTAACTGCTGCAACCTTCGCTGGGAACGTTAAGTGCGACACCGGACATTCGCTCTTGAAGCCTGAGCCATAAAATCCCTAATTTATTACCTCCATTTCAGGTAAGTAGTACGATTGTACGTTCGAATCAACAAATATGAATCCAACCACCTTGAGATAAGATCTTTTCTCACATGTCCGCGTATGAGATCAACTTATCGATAAATAAAATTTATTTATGCTGTGATTACTGTTCAATTGTATTGTGGTTTATTGATGTCGGTTTTCGATTTGTCATTTATTTCTTTTTACATATCTCGATTGTAAGTACAGGCAGCGTAGGCTTGCCTACTTCTCTGTTTTTGTGGCAGCTGTTGACATTGCCTTTCAAAGTATTTCGATGTGGTTTTTTAAACAGCTCTTCAAGGTCTTACATTTATTCGACGTTTTTATAGAAACGATACTGATTTAATCCTACATAATGAATGCTTAAGACTTCCGTCTACTATGTTCACACTTACATTATGCTCATAAGCTAAATCTTTATACAACTGCACATAGTAACAACAACCATTGGAATCTAAATAGAATCGACCGTTAGACTGGCAAATAAGTCTTGTGACAATTTCCTCATACGTTTACATAGATTAGAGAACGAGGAAATCAACATATAACCTTAAAAGGCCAACGAGTTTTAAATCATTACTTCATTAGTGTTGGAAACTGTACGATTGTTCAGAGTTGCATTCAAAGCTGACTAAGTTCGATCAGGCTTATCTGAAGCCTCTGAAGGCAACAATGACTAATACAACTGATTACATGAACACATTTCGAAGTGTGCATCTATTTACTGCGATGATTGACGCAAACATAAGAGCTTCTAAGAGCTCATTACGTGAATTGTAATAACAACTAACGTCAATATAATGCTCTGAGATTACAACATTAAATATCATTTCACCCTCAATTAGTGTCATAACTGCAGACAGGTTTCCACCTAATAAGAACCTTCCTCTTTGATGTTGCAAGATATTTCATTACTGCAGTGGAAATAGAACGCATTAGCCATGCTTCTCATGGTAAACACCCACAAGCATGTACGTTTCATCAATCAATCAGAAACTAGCAATCAACAGCCGTATCAGTTGTGATCGCGACTTTAATACATTGGTCTCTTCCTCTAATTATCCTTGAAGCATAATTATGTCGGCGATCTTGTGACTATATCTTTGATGGGTTCACTTTAGTTCATCTTGGATTAATCATTCATGTCCTTAATCGAAATCAATTGTTACCTGAATCATGTGCCCAGCCAAAGTAGCCCAAAAGTAGATGTTATAGTACACCTTTACAAATAGCATTCTTCAAATAATATGTGTAAACTCATGTTGTAAGCTCGTACACACTATGGGATCGGAACTAGTTTATTATTGATAGTAGTACCTGGATAAAGGTTACCCTGTGATTGCTACACAAAGATCAGGTGCCGTAACACCGCCTCCGCGACGGAAGCAGTGGGCGGCGACCGGGGCGTGCGCCTACGTCGCTGCGGCTTCGATTATGTCACCTATACCTTCTCATCATATAAGGACAGCTGTGCGGAATCCAACAATAATAGCTCATTATAGTAACACGCCTATAATTATAATTTTATCACCCTATACTTCCTCGTATTTCGAATTCTTCATTCTTAGAAATAAATTTAAACCCTACTCGTTACGGTTATTTACGTTTAATGCCACAGTTAGTTCACATAATGCGTTCCATGAGTAGTCAGAAATATTTTTAATGGCCATTAATTCGATCGTGGTCCCAGTTTTACATGATTTACTACGTAATAAGCTTCAAATAAAGTCTGGTATTTCTACACACCTGACAACAGTGTTCTAGGCACGTGTTTACCATAGGGAATAGTACGAATAGCTGCTATTTATATTCATCATACACATGTATTTATGTGCTTCATACATTAAGCAACAGTAGCGGTGGTATGGTAAACAAACAGCATAAACGTTTTTTGAACTATCGTAAGCTTTCGACGGTGTAAAACTAAACCCTTTATCCACAGAATCATGGTTTAGAATTAAAAATACTCTTAGAAATTCTTACGACGTTTTATTCCTAAGCAGTTTACGGTTACTGCCATAATCTCAAGGCGGATCTCTGTATGTCTTGTGTAAACCTGAGCTGTAGATCATAAGGTGTACCGCAAGGAGCGTATCTAGGACCTTTACTGATGGGGCTGTCTTGACTGAGATATATCGTATAATACCAGCGGATTTATTAGCATTATCTTTGTATTTTCCTTTCATAACATTAAAACATAATTTATAGCCATACACGATGTCTGTGTATTCCTTTACACTTAGCGTGATACCCTTCATTACAACATATAAAAACAACAAACATTTGCTGTTTGCTTTCCAATTCTTATGTACTGCTTCTAAATTCCTCAACATCTACTTAAACATTGTTTTGGCAAACACACTGTCGCATTGAAATTGGGATACGAACATACATAAATCATTGAATATAAACAAAACGTTGGGCTGCGCGTGAGTTCATGTTGGCTCCTATTTGTTTTACGATACTCCAAGATTTATTTACTATTAGTAAAGATAACGGTTAGTTTAATTACTTTGCCTGTTTTATGTTTGACCAAGTTGCTGTTTTGTGTAACTTTAACTACTTGCTAAGTCGTGGTTAAACTTGCGTTGCGTACGTGAGGTTACTATAAAGTAGATAACACTAACGTAATACTGCATTGCTGGCTTTATCATGTTCTCGTGTTCATCCAATGGCCTAGTTTCATTCGCTGCACAAACTTCCTGTAAGCTTAGCTTGAACCCAATTATTGTAAATGGTGCCTTGCCTACACATGTGTCCTTTGACTGACCATTCGCAACTACTTATCCAATTGACTAATCCTTGGAAATAATAATGGTATTATCAACAGTGTTATTCGCAATTTGATATAATCCCTAACACATTATTATACATACATATTATTATTCATTGTTTATTGTCATCTTATGTTTGCACGTCTATGTTCACCATCTAGTATTTTTAATGTAAATGTTAATCAATTCATTAATAATGTATGTCAGAGCGTAGGTACACATACACAAAGGCTTCAAAGAATTTAGTAAAGCAGTCGAGCGTTGTAAAAGAGCTATAAAATTGGCGAGACGTCCTACATTCATAATTTACAATTTACCAAGCGATCGTTCCAGTTTCTGGATCGTATTAACCCATTTATTAAATTTACATCGTATACAATGCATGCTTCAATATTCATCAAACATATTGAAGGAGAATACTTAGCAGTGTCTTCATTATAAAGCAATTTAAGTTTACTGTGGTCTGGAATAACGACATTACGAACCATATTCTTTGATTATCGTACATTTTGAAAGATAACTGCTTTCTTTTAAAACAAGTTCCCCTCGTGCTCTAAAAAGTATTGATCTTTTACGACTTAGTTATGTACCGTCACTAACTCATTTATGACAACTTAATCTTAATGCGTCCGCTTCGACCATATGTGAATGTGTTACTTTTCTAACTTCACTATTTCATTCGATTCCATTTACCTTTATAGTTATTATCAGTCGTTCGCGCTACTAAATTACTTTCACTTGAACTGCTTTTGCTATGTTTGTGTTATTTGATACTATCTTATCTCCCTTCTTCGTCCCTTGGCGCACACGTTCATATTTTGTTACGCTGAGCTGTCAACACATTATACTGTCGAGACGGCGGGCGCAGAAACTGTCTGCCACCATAAATAAACTATCTTGTCCCACATAACTGTCGATAACTCTGAGAATAACTAACCAATTAGTAGGGGGACCTTACGAAACAATGTTGTCATAAAGAACAGAGTTAAATATTACAAAACTCAGACTCAATCGTGCATTGTTTGGGTGAACAGTCTTTCCACATGCATACATTCACCTTATGTTTTTATTCATTGCATTATTTATTCGTTTCTTCTAGCTGAGATAAAAAGACTTATCGAACGTGCGAAAACCCTTTAAGACATCTAATATCCTGTTATCCTCATGTTCTTAGAACTTATTTTCTTATCGATAAATCGGAAAAAATCGATTTACAGTCGTCATACGCATTAAGATCTATATCGAGTAAGGTGGTGTACTATAAAAGTATGGTATCGGCGCCTCAACATTGGCCACAATCGGCCTTATAAGGATCAACGCGAGTAACCACAGGAATAATTAATTGATCTTTAAGATCCTTGAGCATGAATACGATTAAATGAGTGATCGTTAAAATATTTTGATATAATTATAAAATATTTTAACAACTGCGTTTAACCGTTTCACCTTGTACTCGTAGTTATCGGTTATGTTTATCTTCTCGTGAATTATCTCAAAATATAAACATTGCATTGGAATTGCAAATACACTATCAGAATCTGGTATTATGTGGTGCTTGCGTACATCCTCCTTATTTGACTACAGCTTCATGTTTAACGATGTCTCTTTTGGATGCGGCAACATTTTAGCCAAGCTTCTTCGCGGTATAGGAAACATGTTTCCAACAAAGGAATTTTAGAATCCTAAAGTATCTCTTGAGCAAGAAATCACACTACGTGATCGGGGTGGTAAAATTGCGAAAGCGGTAGATGCGAAACGCGTCTATCCAACTTATCTGTGAACAAATATGGTCATACACTCCGCAGGAGCCGAACCTGCTATCTATGTGCATTGTTACTATATGGCAATGTGTTTACACGCCGATAATGATGAAGTCTATTTATATGTTGATGCTTACGTTGAATAATGTAATTAAAATTCTAATAGGAAGCACTGCTGTATACCTAACATGAGATGATAATGTTGGAATTTTGCAAAAGTATGTGTTCTTCAACGCAGTAGGTCGTCGTGCAAAACAAATGATATTGAGTAAAATAAACAGATGAGTCTTGAAAGGCTGACTGCATCGCTCTACTCTGCCGATGCACATTTTGACATTGTGACTCATAAGCTGAGTGCGGGTTATGCGGGCCACGTTGAACATGTTCTACTCAGGTCATACAATTTAATGATCGATGGGATGACGTCATCTTTATTATAGTAAAACGTGATTGCTGTATGTCACGTTTTTCCTAGAAATAAATATATCATTGAATCAGTTTCTCTGTACCATATTTTATGCTTCAACTGCGAGTGCTAACCGAAGTCTAAACAGCCGGAGAATAATCGTTGTTGTGGTTCTTTTGTCTTTCATTCAGAATACTTTATTTACAACTGCAACATCAACTAAAAGTACCTACAGCCTTTAAAAGTGTCGCTATAATCTCCATGAAAAGTAAAAAAAAAATCGTCTGCGATAGCCTTTAGCTTTCGGGTTTCTCGATTTTTGACCCGCAAATTATATCGAACATTTAGACATCATTGACCTCCTTCTAGACCTCATTATCGTCTGTGACCACATTTGGCCTGTTCTGATTGTCTGATGTCAAGTCTACATTTACACCTTGACACAAACCGTCCAATACTTCCAATATATTCTCGTCATTCCCAACCACTTTATTTATAACTGCAGCAGACAACAATTCATCATGTTTATAAATAAACTGTTCTAGTTACCGAACAATGTTGTTGATGCACTTTGTTTAGAATAAAACAAGGGGTCGGTTAGGTGATGGTCTTACAAGACTGCACATTATATGATTACCAGGACTAATTACATGGTACTATAAAGTTATGAATGAATTCTAATAGATTGATAATGATCCGAGTTGAAAGGCCATTGCTAAATAATAATACTTGTTCTATTAGTCCACTGTTCACTCTTTACCTTCAATCTTCAGTTGTTCTGCTTCGTCTTGCATCTTGCATACACAATAAACAAATGAAGCGATTGGAATCTAAATACTACCCAGCATTTGAACAGCTACTGATTTACTACCAGTCCACGCAAACATCTACCTAACGGGTTCTAGTAAATTATTATGTAAATATTCACGTAAGGACTTATTTATGTATGTATACTGCGGTTTGTACTGGCAACGGACACAAAAACAACAGTTTTCCTTTATATCCAAAGCGTAATACCTAACTGTTTTATGAATAAATTCAACATATTACCACAGCAACAAATGACCATAATCTCTTCTCAGAACAAAATCAATCGGTCCAATGAACTTGAAATCACAGCGCACCTTAAAAGTGTTTCAATCTGTAAGGTTTTTCTTACTATGACTCATAGCAAATTAGATGTTATAGTTTGTTCGTCTACGGCTACAGCTCACGTGACTCACGGTTCAACGGAAGCGAAACAAAATCAACACGACAGCGAAAACCAGTATGTCCGTAGCTCCCCTGCACGCTCATCTTGCGGTAGAAAGGGTTCCCGAAGCTCTACAATGTTTTACAGTTCATCCTTTACACATGACGTCAATCCGATCGTTTTTTCGTCGACGACTTCGTTCGCCAGATGATGAGATTTCTTTCATTCATCCTTAATGACAGCCATGTGCATTTAGAGTGTTGGTTTCACTTAACTCCTTCATTCATTGTTTCCTACCTATCTATAAAGGTCTTGTTATTCTTTTATTACAAACACTTGGTTATTTTTACAGCTGGCTTTATAGCGTTTTCTCTATGTTTCATTTTATTATGGTCGTCAAGGGTATGATGGTCAATGAAGAAACTTCGCAGTTTATTTAATTATGTGCTAACTCTCACGAGTCACTATTCATATTTGCTAGTATAGGTGGTGTTGTAAAGAAACATTTCTCACGCAGTATTGAAAGTTGACACTAGTTTAGTATTAGAAATTATATAGAAGACTACATATTTTATTTTCTTGTTATGAATGATCACATAAATAGACGTTTCTCTACCTACAATAGTTCACGTGTATCTGTAATGAAACTGTACTTTAATATCTAAATTTGTTCTGAAAACAGCACTTATACCACTAATATTAATTTAAAAGTTTCATCTCTATCTGTGTGTCTATTGAAACTGCCGAATATATTTGATTCAAATACTGTTTTATCCTTTTTCAGAATTCAAAAAGGACTGGTCAGATCACGCACTCTGGTGGCCCACACGCAACAAATGGTTGTCTAGACCGAAGCACACATTGGACCAATACGGAGTCCATGCAGACGCCACTCTCCACTTCACTCCTATGCACAAACCAATCAGAATCCAGCTCCCGGACCTCAGATACATTGACTGCAAGATTGACTTCTCTATAGACACCTTTAGCGCCGTTGTACAACTTTGTAAAAGTCTTGGTAAGTATTCTTTCTATGTTATTGATTGTATCGATATTATTAAATTGGTTGGTATTGATCAAATCAGTTGTATTGTGGCTCAACATTTTATTGACTGTTGATTATTGCACTGCGATTATATTTATTTATTCATTTAGATATTGGAAATTTAAATTCTATCGAATGGTCTTAAGCAAATGATATTGTAAGAAGCAATCTCTAAGCACATAAAACCACAAGATCCCAATTTAGATACAACCAGAAATTTTACCTAATCATACCGTTAAAATCTTCATCGATGTTTTCCAATATCATTTTCTTTGGAAATAGTAAAGGTCGTATTGGTTTTATATCGAGAAGTTTTACGTTTCAACACTTTGTAACGGTTAGTCGATTTACGATCTGACTTTTATGCCTTATTCGGCCACAAGAACTAAGTTCGAACATCAATGTACCTCTATTTTATCTCGTCCAAATGTTAATGCTCGTAAAGTCGATCAACTCGTAAAACTCGAATGTTTATTCTGAAGGACCCATTCGATGTTCGCTCTTGATATTACCACTATTTAATATTGTTATTTGTTTATGAGAACATTTGCCTTTTCAAGTTTGGTAGACGAAAATAGCTACTGTTTTTTATAACCATCTTTGATCAGTTTAGTGTGTTGTTATTGAATATTTTTTTATTAAAATCTGTTTCCATACGTTATTTCTTTCACAAATAAGAAGATCGAATACCTACTCTTGAGACGATAATCTTATTTTCTCTTGCAGGTATTCGACACCCAGAGGAACTCTCCCTCTGTTATCCCTTAGAACCTTCCCATCTTAAACAAAACTACCAGAACTTGAAGGAAGCGAAAAGGATAAAGTCGCCTCCAGACACAAACACGTTTATAGCAGCCACCAGAGGCTCTTCAAATAGTTTGGACAGGTCCAATGGACCCTGTCCTGCGACACCACCACCACCACGATCACTCTCCGCTACCCCGGTTGCACAACAAGTAAGTTTTGTCTTGGTGATGTCTATATCTAATTCTAAAACTTTCAGATAGTCGTTATTGTACACATAAGTTAAGTTGGTCCCAATATCGCCCCTTGCGGAAACCAAGGTTTTACGTTTAACATTTCATATTTTCATCAGTACATTTTTAACCTTGCAACACATATTAAGTATGTATATTGAAGCGTTTTAGTCTAGTTGCGAAATTTTTCAAAAATGTGGTAAAACAACATGGCGTACTTGTAAAACCCGAACTATGAGCTCATACGTTGATTACACAGAATTCACGGGTTATTTATAACATTTTTATTCATCGGTTTAAACTAAATTGGTGCAGGAAAATGCATCTGCTTCGTGTCATGCACTGTTTGTATTACTTGAATAAGTTTAGTAATAAATTTTCCTGTTCAAGATTACTATTGGTTCACTACTATTTTTGGCGTTGATTAAAAATTGGAGTCTGTTCTTTTCTCTACCAGCTTCAAAACTAATTTTACCCTTTATATGATACAAATGTAATATGATCTTCAAAACGTAAAAGCTATTTATTGTCCCTAATTATCATGTTATCGGCTTACTTATGTAACAATCGCCGAGACGTGTGTCGCGGAATCTCATGAATATGAGCCTCTAGTATAGCTTGAAACTAGTCGAGTTCCTCGTCAAACATTTACGTGAGCAAGCCAATAACATAATAATTGATTTAGTATGTCTCACAGTTATAATAAAGCTATTGTCCCCTTTCCAGAATGGCACACTCCGTCGTTACGGTGGTTTGTACAGCACACAGAGTGACGGCTCCAGCGATGGGGGCTACGGTAGCACCCCACCTAGGGCTGCCTCTCTAGACGCCCTAGATTCTCTAGCCGAGCTGTCTCTAGCAGACTCCCCCTTAGAGCCCGACACCCAATCACGAGAGTCTCTATTAACGCCCAAATCTCTCATGGAACGTGCTAGAATGAATGTCGGGTACGTATTAATTTACATTATGTATTTTGTGTGATTTTTCCGCATACTTCTATATATGATAATCATGTGTTTAAAATATTATTGGTTCAAAATAACGTACAATTAAATTAAATTGTGTTTTAGTAGGTATTTACATAATATGTCTAACCTATACCATTGACCTTCTTGTTTCCGAAGCCAAGTTATTGACATAATTTGTTTTATTGAAATCGTTATAAATGAATAATGTGTTGATGATGTCGCCCAAAGTTAATTGCTTTTTAATTTAAAAAATCTCAATGATATCGAGTCTGGAATGTTGACAGATGTATTGACAAGTTCGTCTGTTATGTACCCATTAGGCGAAATGTGTGTTGAGGACGCAGTGACTGGACAACCGACTGCCGTGCAATGTGTTGCGAGTTCGATTCCCGCACGAAGCAACTCTGTGTGTGATCCACAATTTTTTATTTCGGGTCTGGATGTCATGTATGGGAACTTGTATGTCTGTAAACACACCCACGACACAGGAGAGAATCATACCGTAGGCAAAGGATTAAAAAAAAATAGGAGGTCAAGAGACCTCAACAATTTCTCTCCCCTATGTTTAATTAATACATACATACATTAATACACACACCTCTATCATGGCTGTACCTAGCTCATTAAACATGTATTATTCCATTTCCACAGTTGGCTGGACTCATCTCTGTCCATAATGGAGCAGTACGTCCGAGAATGGAACACGCTACAGCTTCGCTTCAAGTTCTACTCGTTCTTCGACCTGACTGCGCGTGCGCAGGACGCGGCGCGACTGAACCAGCTGTACCAGCAAGCCCGTTGGCAGATACTGAACCAAGAAGTACAGTGTACTGAGGAGGAAATGCTTTTATTTGCTGCGTTACAGGTAAATGTGGGGATAATTTTTTGTCCTTAATTCCTACTAAAAAGATGATAACGTCAAAAAAATACTGATATATGATATATAGACTAAAAATTAACCAGGTCAATTTTGAGTCTTTTCCAATAATATCAGTGGGCTCACCATCTCGCCTGATCAATTTTGAGTCTTTAATAATATCTATATTTTTTATAAATGTATAATTGATAAATGAATTGATACTAGGCCAGAGATGGCGATCCATTGGCATATTTTGGGCACGTCTTTGGGCAATATTTTGATTCAAAGAAGACCTAATTGAGTGGATTTAAGTTTTTAGACTTAATGAAAATGCTTATGCTCGTTTTGCATTTGATTTCCTAGAATACAATTGTAACACATATCATTTTCGACCAAAAATTCAAATCTTTCCATATCACTTCCAAACAATTATAAACTCTAACCTCTTACAATTACAGCTCCAAATCGAGTTACAAACGTTAGCCGGTGGTAGTTTGGATGCGGCGGATGGTACAGCCACGTCCCAAGCGAATGCGCCGGAGGACGAAATTGATGCGGCACTCTCTGCCTTACAAACTCAATTGGAAGGCGGACCCGCGCCACATAACGATATCACACATGTACCCGAACTCGCTTCCTATCTTAAGTACCTTAGGTAAGTTTTTTTTTTAATTTAAATCTTATTTTTTAGGTCGTAAGGTTGGTTTTAGTTTGCAGATTGTAGGTAGGTAGATTTTTTTGTTAGGTAGGAATTTGAACTGTATGTTGTTGTGTTTAGGGTATGTTTTTATTTGTTATTTTGTAGGTTTATGTCTTATACATTCTTCTGAATTCTCTATAGGTAGTTTTCATATCATACTAGCTATTTTTTCTTTTATCTTTCAAAACATATTCGTCAATAACAATTCTAAATTCTATCTCTATAAGTATAGAATGTATATCATATATTATTATTCTACATACAGACCAGCAGATCAAGCTAACCTTTTCTGATAAATTCTTGTATTCGATTTTCAACCTTATCGGTGAGAAATAATAGAGCAGAAAATTACTTCTTTCTGTCATATTCTGTTATTCGATTTTCAACTTTATATAAAGATATAATAAAGTCGAAAATCCAATGAAACAAAAGTTGTAGCTTGAACTGCTGTACATATATCTTATTACTTCTATTTCTATTATTTCTATATATTTACATAATATTTGTTTCTTCCATCTTGGCGGCCAGCAAGTGTAACAACGAATACTGTGCCTTCGCGTAAGATACTTGTCATAAACCCCCATACCACATATTTAACCCACTTTTGTATGTTTACAACCTTTTACTAATGAATACTCAAACGCTACCTTTAGCTTGCTTCGACACAAACAGACCAGAGTACAGAATAGGTTACAAGTGGAGGACAGATCTGCCTGATCATTTTAAAATGTTATTGCTTGAATCAAGCAAAAAATTAAGCCATCCCACATATATGTCTTATCGAATTAAAAACGTTAGTGTCGCATCTTAGTGACACAACAAGTGTAATCCCTTAGTCAAACGCACTACGCGTTAAAGTTACAGTCTATCTCATGGTCCGTGGCTCAAAGTGAAGACTATTTTGAAAACCTTTATAAATGTTATTTGATACCAGTGTTAGGATAATACCTAGTAATTATTAGGTATACTAAATATCAACATAAAAATAATGAATGGCGTTTGAGTATTCAGCCTTTAATCGTTAACTCTTTAATTCCATTAGATATTAACTGTAGTCATTTTTAATATTGATATTTACAGAAAGGCAATCGATTTTGAACCATACAGACTTTATCATAAGATGGATAACAAATTAATGCAGTTATAAGCTGGCTGAGACAAATACAGCTTAAAGTACACGAAAATTGGGTTCAAAATCGATTGAATAAATTGTGAATATTGTTTGATTAATGTTTTCCAAACTGTATTATGTATTTTGTTGTTCTAAAAGTTTATTAATTTGTATTTAAATGTCGTTAGTGTATTGATAACCAAATAATAGTGATTCCAATTAATATTATCAATATTAATTACCAAACTGTCCAATTAATATATTGTATCTGTTGTATTTATGTACCATACCTTTTAAGTACCGTATTTGTTGTTTGTACCAGACTTTTAATATCTATCTAAATACTAAAGAGAATTATGTATTATTCCCTTTAGGTAGAATTCTCTAGCATCCATGTTATTCTCTTTACTGAAAATTGAGACTAGTATTTACCATTGCACTGATCATGGTAGAAAGCAAGATAATGAGTACACACATCTCAATTTGATTTAATTGGTTAAAAAACTCATAAAATCATCCATTTCCAAATCTCAAATCCCGCACCCTCTTAAATCCAAATAAAAAAATGTTTTATAGAACTATTCAACTAATATTATCATTATTCCTGATTATAATTCTTCATGTATGTCCTCCAGGCCCAAACGTTTTACCCTGAAGGCGTACAAGCGCGGCTGGGTGTCGTGTCGTGACGGCGTGCTGCGCATCCACTCGTCTCGCGAGGCCGCCGGGAAGGGCGAGCCCCCGTCCTATGCTGTTGAACTGCGTGGAGCTGAGGTAAGGGACTTTGACTACTTATAAAAGCTTACAGTTGTGGATTTTTCTGAAAATATTATAGTCAGACTACCTCGTTGGTAGAGTGTTCGCAAGGGCGACTGCCGGACAAGCTGTTTGATTCCCGTTTTGTGCAAAAGATTACTGTGCTTTTTTCGGTTTTCCAAAAAATTTTCAGTGGTAGCACTAGTGGTAGTGGTAGTAATTTGCACCTCTGCCTATCCCTTCGGGTCGTAAAAGGCGTGACGTTGCATTATATTACAGTTATTTTGTATTTAATTTACCTTGTTATACGAACGAATATTTTATAAATAGTTGTGACATGAGTATATAAAGTAGTACTACGCCATAGATAAAACTTCTATTCAACAGTGGACCTTGAATATTTGCTAGATGTTAATTTAAATGTATATTACTCCTTACCCAGGTGACTCCAGACGCGCACCCCGCGTCCGGCCGCTACAGCATCAAGCTGGAGGTGCCTGCTGAGGACGCCATGCACGAAATGTGGCTCAAATGTGAAAATGTAAGTATAACACATATAGTAGATGAATTATGTATGATGAACTTTCTGTGTAAGGTTATAGTTATATTCTACAATTGATGATCTAATCATAGTTGTCACTCTGCACTAACCATCTTTGATTACGTAATCTATAAGAGTTTCATTTTGCGGCTAACATGTTGATAAAAATTAAATGTAGGTACTGGTAAATAGGTACTGCCTGAGCTAAGTCATATAAATTTATCATTACATACATATTTACGTAGGTACACATTGCAGGAATATTCAAATAAACTTCTATATTAAAAAGCTAACGTCGTACCGCACCATTATGCGACCGTTACGAGACTCCCGTATCGTTTGTTACGCCATGCTACTTATGACTATAAATCCTAAGCGAGGCTTGAAACTAGTCAAGTTACATAACATCACGCTTGTCTCCCATGGGGGTAGGCCCAGACAATAGAACGCCAATAGCTTGGTATCTAACATACCTCTTTCGCTTCAACAGTCATCAGTATTTTCTTACATCCTTAAAAATCTATGTAAACCATAATTAATTTTGCCGTTTAATTACAGGAGGATCAATACGCGGAATGGGTAGCCGCCTGTCGCCTGGGTTCTAGAGGTCGTTCGCTAGCAGACTCGGCGTTCGCGACGGAGGCTGCGGCCGTGCGCTCGCTGCTGCAGCTGCAGCGGCCGCAGCCCGCCGCCGCGCTCAACCAACACTCGCTGCCGCATCTCGACCATCTGCAGCCCGAGAACTACCTCGCGCCACGGTTCCTGAAGAAGCTGAAGAGCAAGGTAATTGTGCAGAAATGTAGTTTATTTGTGCTAGTGTAAGGTATTGTTGTGGTTGTTTCACACCTTTAGACATGATCTGTGAATCTGTGAAATTAGTTTGTTGCTGATTATTTGTTTTGTTGTAAGATTTTGTGTATTCTAGAATGTTTTACTCACTTATTGTGTAAGCCATGAAAACTCTGAAAAGTTTAGAACTAGCTAACAAATTATGTCTTAATCCAGTTGATTAATTAAAATTCCAAAATTGTATCTAATTTCATTTTAATTCAATAGTTAATGTTTAACCCTGTAAACATTTTGGTACAATGTATTATAAAGCTGAAGAGTTTGTCTGTTTGATATGGCCAAACAACTACTAGTTAGATGCTTCTATTAACACTAACTTGCCAAAAACTTACAACAGAGAACAAAACTCAGCTTCTATGAAAACATATTTCAACTAAGCTTTCCCCTACAGTTCACACAACGCGTCCTCGAAAGCCACGCGAACGTAAAAGACCTCCCACTCCTCGAAGCGAAGCTGCAGTACATCAAAACGTGGCAGAACCTGCGAGACTACGGACAGACGATGTTTGTCGTCCGCTTCATGGGACACAAGAGAGATGAGATCATCAGCATCGCCAACAACAGGATCATGCGGCTCGACCCTAACACCGGGGACCATATCAAGACGTGGCGGTTTAGTGATATGAAGGTTAGTAAGAGTATATAGTAACGGTAAAATGGGTGAAATAGATACGAGGGGTGGATACGTTGGATTGATGTTAAAACATTTTCCTAACCTTGATTAACCTCGTTCCTGTATCTCTATTCACCTTGTACGTCATCGATTTCCTTTCACCTCGTTTATCGGTATTTAATGTACCTGATAAATGTTTTGCCATGTAGATATTTTTGTTTCCGCTATCATCTCATTGGGAATCGTAACAACTATAGGAGTATAATATAATTAAATAATATGATAGATTGACTTTGATAAATAACTTTACAAAAGTGCAATTATAGTTTCAATTACTTAAACATTTTTGACATTCAGACCATCTCTGGTTATCTACTTGGTGTTATATTATATCTTTTCCATTTTCATCTATATTAAATCACGTGTCAGTAGCTATTCTTGTATTTCATTAGTTTACACTGCCCTTAGTTATCAACTAAATTACAACAACTAAACCAACTTGCTTTACTTTCAGGCATGGAACGTCAACTGGGAGATCAAGCACATGATGGTGCAATTCCAGGAAGGCAACATAATATTCTCAGTGCAGTCCGCAGACTGTAAAGTGGTCCACGAATTCATAGGAGGCTACATTTTCCTCTCGATGCGCTCCAAGGATGCCAACCAAACGCTGAACGAGGATCTCTTCCATAAACTGACGGGAGGATGGACGTAAAACCGACTAACAACCTTAGTACAGTAAGCCCATACAAATATTTAAATAAACCACACTTTGACAACCCTGTTAGGCCGTTTACACACTACGCCGCTCCATACAAATTGGAGGAAAGCTAGTGCAATGGCACCGCGGCGGTGGCAATACCGCGCGTAATGTGTAAACAGCCTTATAGGTAAGAGTTTATATCTTAACGTGCAAGATTTAAAACCTAGTTTCAAGTAATATAATATTTGTACAACATGATTAATAAATATTTAATTAGATACGACGGAGAGGGCCTTCGTTACGTGCCTTGATCATGTGCTAAACTTTGGATAGTGTAGAAATATTTTTGTACCAAGAAAATGCATTCGTAATAATCTTATTTCTTCACAAAATATTGTTTTCTAGATCTAATTATAATAGTGCTTCCAATAATTTTCGTATGTAAATGCCAAATACATTGACAAAATAAAATGCTTTTCATACTTTGCATCACTTTTATTTAATAGTAGAATTTAAGAAACATGCGACGGATATGAGCTTTTAAATAATGTAAGTTTTTGTTTTTAATATTTTTTTATGTAACATAGTAACATTGGGTCCTTGTAGTGCCATTGTGACATAATAACATGGATGTCAAATGATCCATTTGGTGCTGTATCATTCAACATAACATTGAGTGGCCTTAACATATTATATTATGATACATTATAAGATATTTACGTTCTATTTAACTTCATAAAGTTCTTATAAAATGTGTAGAAAATTAAAAACTATTTTCAAAAAGAACTTTATGATTGAAATGTAGATTTACATAGTTTATGAAACTGCTAAATTAGGTATTACAATCTGAAAATCTCAGCGATGCTTAAGTTTTTTTTAAACTCAGATTTGTGGTATAAAATGCCTTTTTGGAAGAGTTTCATAAACTACTATAGTTCATTGTAAATAACATTATTTTATTATGCACTTAAATACTGAAATAATACATAAAATCGCCTTCATAGTTTTTATACAGTCTGCCTTACCGCCGTACTCTGAGTCATTTAATGGTTACTTAACCCAGTCCTTAGCAATTATTTTAGGAACAAAATCGTTACTAAGGAATAGTTTAAATAATCATTAAATATCTCTGAGTGTGGCAGTTACTCTCAAACATAACAACAATGAATATAATTATATAAATAAAGATCTAATGAGACAATCAGGGTGTCCCATTTGTACGATTTCAATATTTAAGTGTTACCAATTAACAATAAGTTATTTTATACCAGTGACAAAAATAATTTTAGTATAAAATCTTTTTGGCTTCATGTTGTATACCTATTAATTGCAAAGATTATTTTATTATTGACTACTAGTCTTATTGAGATCGCATATAATGCCGTCATTTTGTTTTTTTTTTAATTATTATTATTATCTAGGTACGGTTCTTAGAATAATTATGAGTATTAACATTATTTTGACATTCATTGTGGATTTCTTGTACAAATTGTAATGTACTATTTTAATTAATAATTTTTGAGTATGTTTGTAAATGAATGACCGTAATAAATGTAAATTAATAACAGTTTTGAGTTTATTTTTGCGTATTAATGATCCCCATTTACAATATATAAAAAATATAGTTAAAAATCAAGATTTTTAAATAATTATAAAGGTAATGAAAGAATTGCACGATTGAGAAAAAAGATTGGCAATTAGGTTTTAAAAGAAAATGAGCACATAAAAATGCGAGAAAACAGACAACATAATATTATATGAAATAATGTTCAATTGATATTTTGAAAATTGATATTATCAATAACATCAATAAATAAAATAGATAATAAATTAGACTAGACGTCTGTCGCACATTTATATCTTACAAATATAAAAAAAAATAATAAAAATAAATTTAAAGAACTTTGCGCTTAAAGCCCACCTCAGACGGTCAAGCCGACCAAAAATGATTACAAATTAAAAATAATCTCTAAGAGTACAAATTATATCAAAATATCCAACTATTTTGCTTAGCAAAACCCGATACTATAGTTATAAAAAATACAAGACATTTTGAACTTTACTACACTTGAGTTCATGGTCTATAACAACACGAGTTTGAAAAAATGATCAGTACTTATTAATTTTTCCGAGCAAAACTCAATCTTATCGCTATAAAAAGTACAAAAGATTTTGAACCTTATCCATCCTCATTTATGATTGATTTTAAATACAACACGTAAGTATACTATCCATACATTACAATATACCGTTGGTGATACGGAGATACATTAGGATTAATTTCAGGCATTGTCATGACCACCGCACATGATCCTGACGGGTTGACTCCAAACACCGACCCAGTTTGCGACCATAGGAGGTCGGTATTCTGGTTATAGTGACCGTCACCCACAATGTGTAGTTCTTCTACGCATAATACATCTGTTGATGTGTCTCCTGAACATGTGACGGCTATCAGGCGGTATCCTGAAATATAGAATATTATAGTAATTAAGTGTGGGAGAGCCATGCTACGGCACAAATGGGCCGGCTCGACCGGAGTGATACCACGGCCTCACAGAAAAATGTGAAACAACGTTGTGTGAGTGACGTTACCGGAGGCCCTTTACCCTCCTTCCCAATCCCCGATTCCCCAAAACCCCTTAAATTCTAACCCCCAAAAGGACCGCAACGCAGTTGTGACGCCTCTGGTGTTTCAAGTGTCCATGTATGGCGGCGATTGCTTACCATCAGGTGATCCGTCTTCTCGTTTAACGGCGGAATTCCATAAAAAAGTCATTATTTTGTTCCTAAAAATGGTGTGTGTGATTACTTCTTACATGAAAAAAAAGAATAGGTAAACATTAGTCAACTCACCTAAGTTACAAATAGCTCTAGGAGGATGACAGAAGCTAGCGATCTGCTGCAAGGAGTCGTCTACTCCAGGTTTGAACCTCAACAGGCTCGGGAAGTAGCATTGGGCGACATAAATATACCCTTTAAAGGACACTAGGTAACCTGGCGTGATGTCCATCTCAAGGACCTTTGTCCAACGGTCCGTCTGGCCAATTTCTTCGTATTTATAAATGTTTCTGTGTCCTGTGACGTATACCTCGTCATTGTGGACGCAGACGGCAGGCGCCTGCACTGCGTCAGGTAACTTCGCTATTGATCGAAATGTCCTCCCTTTTAAGTTATACACTACTGCCGAGTCTAGAACTACCCTGTAATATAAGTCGGTTGATGTCAGTATGTAAATAAGTCGGTTCGGTTTAAATGGTGTGGTAATAAACATAAAATAAAACAACCAAATGCATTTAGATGTTTTACTTTTAATTATAAATTACAATTTTATACTTCAATTATCTATTATCTATTGTATTAACATTACAAAAAGATTGTGGAATAAACTACGCTATACATTTCCTGTATTTATTAAGTTTAAAATTGGCGAATATCTTTGTTGTTTTGCTGACTCAGTACTCAGCATTCTGGATACTTAGAATGCAATGGTTCATTTTATTTAAGACACCATGTCCCTCCTACTCTTTCAGGGTGCAAAATTTCTCTTTGTAATCTGGCAGCCAATCTAATCATTCTATCCAATTCTTCTTTGTTCATCGCAACATTTAAATCGCCGTGAGACAACTTATTCATGTTTGATATAAGCCAAATCTGATTTTGTAGTAGGGATAAAATCGCAACGACTTGGACGGGAGATAACTCTGAGATTGCGAGGATCAAATTATTAACGCTCCCGTCATTTGAACGCTTAGATAGCTTTGAAATTAGTCTCTGTTCTATTGGCTGTATAATCGAACCTTCAGGCAGGCCACATTTTTTATAAAAGTAATTATTTGTTTGTGAAGCAACTTCCATTTGAGAAGTCAGCATTAAATATTCCGCTTTATAGTTCTCAGCTACTTTATGTAGGGCCAATGGGGAGTTGAACAACGTGGCCAAATCTGGCATAACAGGTGCGCGCCATTTTGGCAGAATTTCATTGAAAATTGGTTTTGGTCTTCCTGGCAAATTTTTACTGGGGAACGTTCCAGGTTTAACGGGGATGGGGATTTCGGGTAATTCTGGTAATGGTACATCAGGGGTGAAGGGGATGGTTACATCTGGGAAACCGGGGACTGGCACTCCTGGCAGTGGCTCGTCCGGACAAGGTTCTGGTATTTCGGGAGGATCCACTATTTCCTTTCGCTTCGGTTTCGCGGGTTTCATGTCAATTCCCTGGGCGGAGCTTGCTAGTAACTTGGTTGTGTCTGGTTGTTTGGTACAAAGACATCTCGTCCTTATATTAGATATGCCCTTAGCAGCAAACCAACTTGAAGGAGACATTGTGTTGAGGACCTACAAATCAGAAATTAGTAAGATTTAGAAATTGAATTCGATTTTTTCCTAAATTTACTTGAAAACGTCTGACTCGTGACTGCACCGTTGACGCAGTGACCGGGCAATTGACTACCGTGCAACGTGAAGTGGGTTCGATTCCCGCACGGAGCACGCTTTGTGTGAACCACAAATTGTATTTTCAGATCTGTCATGTATTTGTGAACTTGTATGTTTGTAAACGCACCCACGACACAGGAGTAAATACTAGTGGGCAACATTAAAAAAAACTAAAGACTGGACTAAGAGGGAAGCCTTTGTTCAACAGTGGACGTCTTCCGGCTGAAAATGACGATGAAACATAGTAAAACTTTTATGTACCAAGCAGGGTAGTTTTATTTCATTGGCAGTTGCTACAGCTGGTGTTGCCAAGTTTTTACCAGAATGATAGCATGCATGAATGTATTGGCAACACTTTTTCTGGGCTGTTAAGATTTTCAGGTTTGAATGGTATCCAGAGTAGATGGGGCTTTTGAATGTGACCTGGAAAATATAAAACCTGGATTATTAATCTACCATACTTATGTCCGAATACTCAAACGCTTCTTAATTTTAAGACGCTCACAAAACTAGTTCTTTCGCTATCAGTTCTTTATAGAATGACAGAGATAGCAAGATATTTAAGTACAACTTAACATTGAGTAGCGTTTAAGTATTCGGACGTTAAACAGTGAACTAAAACTTTCTTAAGCAAAGATAAAGACATTTTTTTATGGGATAAGCCAGTAAACGAGTAGACGGATCACCTGATGGTAAGCAATCGCCGCCGCCCATGGATACCCGAAAGACCAGCGGTGCTACAAGTGCGTTGCCGGCCTTTTGGGGAACATGGGTGATTCTTTTTTAAGTGGAAATACATGAAAAAGTTTATTTTTAAAGATATACTTACTTGTCTAGTTTGTTGCAGTAAAGGACCCCTCAACTGCAACATGTTGACTAAAGCAGCTTCCGATCATTATTATATATCTTAATTTTTTTTACACTTATTTTTACTTATTTCTGTTTAGCAATTAAAATATGCATACTTATTGTAAACATGGAAGAAATTTAGTTAATAAACATTTTGCTAATAAAAACTATTGTCAATTTTATTGTAAATTAATAAATTATTTTTTATACATTTTCGTGGTGATTATGGAATTTGTATGTTTTTGACATATTTCAATTAATTGCCAAAGTTGTCAATGTATTTAGTTTTATTTGCAGCCAGTCACCAGGTAAGAGTTTTTTATTTTCTTTTATTCTAAAGCATGCCACACATTGTGAGTAAAATTTTGAGTCAAATCATTGTCACACAACACATTGTGAGTCAAATCATTGTCAGATTACTCACTGCCTCGTTGGTCGAGTGGTCGCAAGTGCGACTGCCGGACAAGGGGTATCTGGTTCGATTCTCGGGTCGGGCAAAGTATTACTGGATTATATCAGTGTTTCGAAATTTTTTCAGTGGTAGTACGGAGTCTGGAATTGTGCACAGTATATGGCAATAGACTATTACATGGGACTTAGAACACAAATGGTGAAAAGTGGGTGTACATTGTATAGCGGTATTTAGTGCCGTAATGTGGACCTCTGCATACCCCTTTGGGAATTAAAAGGTGTGCCGTTTGCATTGTCAGGTTATTCTTTTTTTATATAAAACTAGCTACTTCCGCGCGGTTTCACCCGCTCTGCTCGGTTCCTATTGATCGTAGCGTGATGATTTATAGCCTATAACCTTCCTCGATAAATGCGCTATCCAGCACAAAAAGAATTATTCAAATCGGACCAGTAGTTCCGGAGATTAGCGCGTTCAAACAAACTCTTCAGCTTTATAATATTAGTATAGATGATGCAGAAGAACAGACACTTACCTAAACGCACCGACACCTCCTAGCAGATAAAGTGAATCATCCACGACCACAACGCCAGCGTGTCTCCTCGCTGGTAGCTGTACTCCGTGTTGTGTCCACTCCTTTTTAAAAACATCATAAATTTTCACAGCTTTCATAAAAATCCCAGAACCTCTTCCGTATTCACCGCATACCACCACAATCTGGGTGGGAGTCCAAGCCGTAATATTCCAACCCCAAAGGTTGCGTTCAGCAACCTCCATCCACCTTTCGAAACCAGCATCTTCTGTGTATGTAAATAAGTAATTCTGCGATACTTCTGGTTTTTTGTCCTTATTAGACCACATTGGCACCGCCGGTGTAAACTTTAGCTTACGTTCAACACTTTCTTTTACTAAATTAAGTACTTCTGTATAAACTTTTTCAGTATACAATAGACATAGCTCTTCCTTCTTCTCCTTTATAGTGTCTAGAGACAAATCGTATTCTAATAACAATTTATATATACATTCTATTACTCTTTCCGCTAAACTATTAGCAAAGTCAGTTATTAAGTCTCTTATTTCTATAATTTCTTCGATTGATATTCTTTTTAGGTCTAAGCAACAGATTACTACTAAAAGTGTGTTGGCACCCATTTCGTGTTCCCGTAACCACTTTAAACCAAACTTAAATACTTGTAGTTCTGACTCTAGGTTCAAGTACGGATGTGCTAAGTACCAGTATAATTTATCTAATGATTGAATATTCTCAGTCTCCATTTTACTGAATGAGAAGAGTCCAAATACAACGGTGCTTTGCTCCAGTTTGACTAGAGCAGCGTTACATGCTACTTCTTTAACTTCCAACCAGTTCGCCAATGTTAGTTGTTGTTCCAAACAATATTCTATTTGTTTCGTCAGTTCTGTTATTTGTAGGAAACCTGCAGCGACTGCCAAGTCTCCTATGGTTGATAAATCAAATTCTGATAAATCTATTAAACCTATGTTTATGTATCTCAATATGATAGTCATGGAAGCAGCGTCTACCACCTGCAAGAGGATACAATATTTAAATCAATAAGACCAGACATTTTTTTTAAAGTAGTTTTAAAGTGCAAGTGTGTGTGTTTTATTTAACTTATTAAAACCATTATTTTAAGTAATTTAACTTATTCAAAAACGTATTAAACGTCGAAATTAAGTTACCACAACTATGTATGTAGCAAAATTATATTTTTAAAAGCTATTTTTAAACAAATTTTTCGTCTTACCGCCAATTTCAATTATGCACTTTAAAAATACAAAGATTTCAATAAATGTTACAAAATAATGTTTACCTCGATAAATATTTGTTTCCGCTCCCTTTCTACATAGTTTCCGGTAAACATAGCCCGGAAAAAATCACTATGTTCTATCAAATCATTCCTTTTTGCTTTAAACACTTGATCGTCAATTATTAACGAAATTTCCGGATTATTGTCATCCATTTTAACAATTTATAAAGTTTATAACAAAATGTAATAGCAACAGCAACTATTTTAGAATCTAGAAAGTTAAGATTAAAGTTTTATTTGTTAGTTTCAAATTAAAATGAAATTACAGTTTCACCGGCCGGAGTCAGCTTGACATATCAAATCTAATGTATTTTTTTTTAACAGTCACAGTCAGCTGTTGACAACAGGTTGTTGGTTACCAACTTCCAACTTGGTTCATCTATTTTACCGAAACAATTTTAATTTAATATTTCGTTAGATACTTTGCAAGTTGATTAAAATTATTTCCTTATCAATATTTGTTTTCTAAATTGTTTTGTTTCTTAGATATTCATCAGACAACCTCATTTCATTATTTTCATAGGACAGTGATTCAATGATCGATAAGATTTTTATAATCAGGCTACTCTTCTTGCTAAATTAGATAAACTGAAGTGAAGAAGGACTCATTAATTACATAATACAAATGTTTTAAATTATTGTAGACAGGACAATGACAGGACCAACTATCCCGTAGAATTATGAATAGGCTGCTTTGTATCTCAAATCCCAAGTATTCCAACATCAAACAATTCAAAAAAGTTAAACTTTGGAGGGAATTTGGTATGAAAAAGAAACATTTTGACATTTGTTGTTCCGAAAACAAAAAGATCTTGAATCTTCGTGCATGTTGAAACTTGACTTGAAGTTTCTATTTGAATTTGTTTAGTTTCTCAGTTTATTATACTGTAATCTAATTATCAGTGACTAAATATTGAGCTGTTTGTGTAGAGAGTGCTCACAGTTTACAAACAGTTCGAGTACGTAAAATATCGACAAGGACAATTTGTTGTAAAATTACCATACAAAGATTTAAATGTGTCGGTGATAGTGAACTGCTGTGCGAGACAACATGACAGCCACAGCATCTGCAGTCACTGCCTCAGTTGATGAAGATTTGGACGAGTGTGGACCTCAACTTATTACGAAGTTAGAGGTAAGAGTATCATGATATAGGAGCCCTATTCTGAGTTGAATGAGTGGTATTTATTGCGAATGCTGAGAACAAAATTATGTAGGTAACTTTGATTCGAAGGTCAGATCTTATGGGCAATAAAACTAGGTACAAAATAAACTTATTTGTATCATGAATACTTCAAAAAACTATGTCATATCCGTTCTAGATTGTAAATAACAAGTTGCACACTATTCTTTTTCTTCCAGGGCAATGGTATAACATCTGGAGACATCAAGAAGTTAGAAGAAGCAGGGTACCACACAGTAGAGTCAGTAGCATATGCTCCTAAAAAATGGTTGATCACTATAAAAGGTATATCAGAAGCTAAAGCTGACAAAATACTTGCAGAGGCTTCAAAGTTGGTGCCTATGGGCTTTACCACTGCTACAGAGTTTCATCAGAAGAGGTGAGATTATTTTAAAGGTCATATTTATTTATTTCTAATGCTCTATATCCAATTCACTATTGGTACAAATACAGGTCATCTGTACCCTTAGTATAAGTTAGCTTTATGTTAAAAGGAATCAAAATGAGAGCAATTTCAGCATTGATTGGTCAGCTCGAATAAACTAACCAATCAGAGCACCCAACACAATCTTGTTTCGATTACTTTAAATATAATGTAAACTCATACTAGAAGGGTATTTTATTAAAACTATATTATATAAAAACTATATTCTATAAAAACTACAATATCAAACCATTTGTATTTTTCCAGATCAGAAATAATTCAGTTGACTACAGGTTCAAAAGAACTGGACAGACTACTGGGTGGAGGCATAGAAACTGGATCCATAACAGAAATATTTGGAGAGTTCAGAACTGGGAAAACTCAAATATGTCACACTTTGGCGGTTACATGCCAGGTAATGATGCTTCTTGCTAGCTTTGTTCTATGTGCTGTAGGGTAACTATTCTTGTGCTATGCAAATATTTGTGAAAATGATTGACAAGAAATAATCAGGTGATCTGTCTGCTCGTTTGCCTCAAATTCAATAAAAAAACTTTACTTAGGTAGTTAAAGGAATATTTTTTTCTATGGTATAGGCCGGTAAAAAGGCAGACGCATAACCTGATGGTAAACAATCGCCGCCGCCCATTGAACCCCGAAACACCAGTTTCGGTCATTTGGGGGTTAGGAATTTAAGGGTTGTTGGGGATTGGGATTGTTACACGTCGGTTTAATGTGAGATCTTGATATCACTCCTATCGAGAAAGACTATTTGTATTGAACCATAGCTCTCCCACACTTAAAATTGATGATACCAAAAATACTGATGCCACTCAAATATTTTTGCTAATTCTCATTTGACCCACCTTTATCTAACTTTCCAGCTCCCCATAGAACAATCGGGAGGCGAAGGGAAATGCATGTACATAGACACAGAGGGTACATTTCGTCCAGAGCGGTTGCTGGCAGTCGCTCAACGCTACGGCATGGATGGGGCCGCTGTACTGGACAATGTGGCGTATGCTCGCGCGTACAACACTGATCACCAGACTCAGTTGTTGGTGCAAGCCTGTGCTATGATGGCTGAATCTAGGTATGTTTTAGAATAATTTACTTATTCCCGGGGCTAGTTGACGTGTGTAGTTATTTATTTAAGTTGACCAATAACCTGTTAATCTGTTCTGTTAGAGCGAAGCCATTTCTCCTTTGCACTGGGTTGCGTCGTCCCAGGAAGCGTCCTTTTCCATATTATTTTTATGACATAGCCCATTAGCGCATTGCGTAGTCGCGCGCACTTTTGCACGAATTGACGGACAAGCAGGGGAGAGTGATGCGCTGCATCTATGGACAGTCATCAAGCTTGTATTTAAGACGCATCTGCAATGTCGAGCGCCGTCCCAGCCCTGGTGGGGTGTTCAATACGTTGTTTTGTTGCGACGACGCAGCAGGGCTCGTTCTTGTACAAGATTTTTACCTTGCAACATCTAAATTTTAGTTAATCATGTATATTAGCCTTGTACTAGTTTCCACTATCTTAGTATATTAGTTCTAATGCCTTTTTTTTTACATTTTCAGATATTCTCTGATAATAGTGGACAGTGCCACCGCTTTATACAGAACTGACTACTCAGGTCGTGGGGAGCTTAACTCCAGACAACTACATCTTGGACGGTTTATGAGGATGCTGCTTCGATTGGCCGATGAGGTATAACCTTTTTTTTTATTTAAAATAGAAAATAAATACATTTTGCATATTTCTGCAATAAAGAAGGGTTTTCGATAAGAAAGTATTCACCAAATAACAAAAACCTTATTTTATCTTTTTTATTTTACACTTTATGTTTATTATACAAAGGTGGACTTAATGCCAACTAGGTCGGAATTTCCACAAGATTTGATAGATTCTGCATTCAAGTAACAAAAACCTTTACCCTCATTTCAGTTCGGCGTAGCAGTTGTCATAACGAACCAAGTAGTGGCCCAAGTTGACTCAGTGGGCGTGTTCAACGCTGACACGAAGAAACCTATTGGTGGACACATAATTGCGCACGCGTCGACGACCCGCCTCTATCTACGAAAGGGGAGGGGCGACAATAGAGTGTGTAAAATCTACGATAGCCCATGTTTGCCTGAAACTGAAGCTATGTTTGCTATAAGTAATGAAGGAATTACTGATGCCAAGGAATAAATGCACTTTTCAGTTTTAACATATTTGTAAGCATTTTTCACTGTATCTAGTTTGTGTTTGAGAATTTTAGAGTATTTTCTTGTCTGTTTGATAACTGTATAAATGTATTCTGACGAACAGATTGTTATTTTTATGCACTTTAGATTAGAAAGTCGATTATATTTTTTGTCAGTCAGAATGAAAACAAAAAATGTTTAATAAAAATGCTACATAACACATTTGGCTATTTTTATACTACATAATTATAATCTCATATTGTAAATAAGTGATCACTAATACTAAAATATTGTATGAAGTAAATAAAACAAGATATTTATAATAAATATTATGCGTTTATTTTCTCAAATATGGCTTACAACGGTTTATATAAATTGCAAGTACATACGAACATTAAAAATAAAGCAAATACATATTTCAGAACAAAACTTATGAATGTCCATAATTCCATATTATCGAAAAATAAAAACAAAAAATATACGGTTGATTTATTCAATTTACAATTTATATAAAATTTGTATTCTGCATCAACATTATTAAATGGTTTATTATATTCAAAATAGTTGATATATAAGGCTGTATTATTGCTTGAGTATATTATATCATAATAAATATGCTTTTGCTTTGCGTAGTCCCCTCTATACGACCGGTAACTCGGTTACATAATAAATAGGTAAATGTACATACATAAGGCCTATTATTTCAATCCTAAATGTTACTTTACAGTCTATTTTTGTTGGATTATGCAATTATGGAGATAAACATTGAATATTATATTCTATTTTCTATTATTCTGAACACTATGTATGCATCAAGCTGATTTTTTATTGTAAAATATGTATTTGAGAGCATGGTTACACATTATTAAGGAACTACATTATCAACCAATCCTAAATTATCGGCGATCCTGCTAAAATACACTGCAAAACTATTACTACACACCCCTTAGAAAATAGGTATATCGCTAAGAAAATTTATATGTATAATATAAATATGTATGTACTGATTTTTAGCACGCTATTGTTACTACAATATCTGTATCATAAGACCTGTTTAAAACTATCGACTATAGGAATTTTAAAATGTCTACAATTATAATTATAAATGGAAGTTTTTGAAGGCAGAATTAGAAATGCAACTTTATTTTTTATACACAACAAATGAATAAGACAAAATAAAACGAAGATCACATGAAATTATAAAAATAAAAAGGCTTATAAATTAAATAATTGTTGTTATTATTGGTCATGCAATTAAAACTACCGTATCGTGGATGTCTGTCGGTCCATGTGTAAGTCACTAAGAAATCGCTATGCTGACTAGTCGACGACCACCTTTATATATTGACGTAACATCACACCTTTTATCCCTGGAGGGGTAGGCAGAGGTACACATTACGGCACGTAATGCCGCTATACAATGTACACCCACTTTTCATCATTTGTGTTACAAGTCCCATGTAATAGGAAGTGAGCCTATTGAATCAGTGATCTTTATATATTGACTACTCTTTATATTATAAAAACCCTTTACACTTATTGGTCACCATTGGTCAACAAATAAATTATTTTGTAGTCTATGCAGAGTGCTTCTCGCAATCCTCGTAGTACATAGACATATTAGGCATCATTTATAGCTCTTTTTATTTTAGATTCATAGTCCTACTTTCGCAATGGTTGACTAATAGGTATAATCATCGAACGACCATGTTGCAGCCACAGATTTCAGAAGATATTGACAATTTAGAAACAGCTTATGTAAAGGAAAATTCTATGACCATAATTTTAAATCCATCTATTTTTTATATTACTAGATCCATCACCTTGATCTACAATATAAATACATAGTTAAGGCAACACAATTAGTATTTAATAATGATTTTATCTGTACTTTAATGCCTAAGGTAGTCAAAAATATTTAAACATTGATTGATATTATATTCAACACAAGTATTGCTGGCGAATACAGCTCTAGAATAAAAATACTAACCCACTAAACAATTTAGGTAGTCTATAATAAAATTAGTACTCAGAAATCTACTAAATACATTAAAAATTTTGATGTTTTAAGTCAGGAAGCCCATTGCTATTGGTAACTTATTTATGTCGAAACTAGACAACATGCAATATCAAATTAAAAGTAATTATATCCAAGAAAAATGTTTGAAACATAAATTAACCCAAATATTACTGCAATAAATAAGAAATAAATAACTAAAAACCGTAAATAAATTACTTTTTGAGGCACAAGTAACACGTATACAGCCTCTACTACTTTTCTAATTTGTATCAATCTGGAATAATTATAAATGTTGAATAAAAATAAAAACAATAAATTAAAAAATTATGTCAATGTAAAGTCCATTTCGATCACAACTATGGTAAGTACCTAGTTCTTTTTATGGATCTTATTTTTTTTTAAATAAATCCATAAGTATTATTTTTGGATTTTAAAGTCAGTTTACAATTTTTTCTCGTTCAATATTTTCTCTTTAGTGTTGGAAGGAAAATATTGTATTTTATTTTATTATTATTTATTTAACTTATATCTGACTGAAAACATAAGTTTACACTATAATCCAGTTACCCATGAGGCCTACTTCACTGTTTATTTAATATTTCATTCTGGATTATACATACCATGAGATAAATATGAAACAAAAAGTATTATATTTTGATGAACTTTTAGGCACACAAATTTTTATTTCATAACTAGCTGGCCCGGCAAAATTCGTACCGCCTAAAACATTTTGTTCCCACCTTTTAAACCTTCCCTGGACTTCCACAAATCATTCAAGACCAAAATTAGCCAAATGGGTCCAGCCGTTTTCGAGTTTTAGCGAGACTAACGAACAGCAATTGATTTTTATATATGTAGAGATAATTTTGTCGTAGGTGCCATACTCAATTCAATTAAAAATCATTAGCGTAGGTATATTTCATTGCATTACTATTTTTTTACCATTGACATACCATATACACATTTTCGGTTTATACAGCCCAAATTGGTATAATTACTATATTTTTTAAGTATATTGTTATTAAGTGAAGCAGGCCGTTTAGCTAATATGTAATAAATAGTAGGTTATATTTATGAAATTGTCCTTTTCCTGACAATTTCATAGATAGAGACCTAATAAAGTATATGTTTAAGTCTGTACTCATAGTTTAGGGTCCGCTGGTGGTATAAGCAGTGGTGCTGGGGTCGGTGGCACGCAGGACGCGTGGGGCGTAGACAAGGCGTTGGCGAGATCCAAACGCGCGTGGTCGCTCGCTACTAACGCGCGTAGCTCGTCCTGTGAGAAAAGTATTTGGTGAAAATTACATATATTTCTTGACAATTCATAGTCAAAACTGCCTCATTATTCCCGTGATAGCAAGGGTATCTGCTGAGTAGAGGGGTTCCAGCTTGCTTCAAACATCAGACAAAAACTATGCCTGGTCTACCGACACAGGTATTACATAGATTCCAGAAGTGAAAATTGGGTATAATATAGGGTGACTGGTAATTAGTGGAGGATATTTAATCACGGGATTGTCCTTAGTACATAGAATTCAGAACTGTTGAAAATTGGGTATTATATTTGCTCCTTGGGGATAAACAGACACATTATTTATAGCACAAGAAAATAATAACTTACCCCCCATCCCAGTCTATCAGCGAGATCCTGGCATCCATCATCACAGTCTCCAAGGCGGGCTACATCCCGTACAGCATCCTCATCCAACTGCAGGCCTCCGCTCATCACTCCCCACAGACGCAGCAGTGGGGACCTCACTCCAGCTTTCTCACGGTTTATCAGTAGCCGAGGACACCAATCCGGAACCCTTTAAAAATATAATCAGCTTGTTATATATCATACTGCAAGTCTAAAGATTTTTATTAAGAGCTGTCTAGTCGGCAGCTCGAACTTGCTTGTTGGTGTGGCAAATATGCACAAAATATATAAGCACACGCCGTGTGCTCCATCTGCGGCCATATATTCGCTTCGCCGTCCTGGCAGTAAGCGAGTTGGTGGCCAAACACAGATTTAACAAGGGTAGAAAAAAGGTCACTTCATGATGAAACTCATGCATCAACATGCTCATTCCTCATGTTATAAATTTCACAAGAGTGATTGACTGGGTTATAGTGGTTAGCATAGTATAACTTACATATCAATAAGTGAGGCGAAAGGCTGGACTTCAAGTGAGGATCCCATGATGATGAGCATGTCACACTGCTGGAAGTCTTCCTGCAGACACCGCTGGAACCGGTCAGGCAGGCTCTCTCCAAAGAACACTATGTCTGGCTTCACAACGCCTGGGCAGTCCGTGCAGATTGGAATTTGGTCCGCAAATATACGCTCTGAAAAGGATAATGTAGATAAGAACAGATTTACAATTGGTTTCTTTCTTTTTTTTTAACAGTAGTAAATTATTTTTTATGTACAATGGAGGACAGATACGCCTGATCATTTTAAAATTTTATTGCTTGAACCCAGCAAAAACACTATGCCATGCCCCATAAATATCTCATCTAATAGAAAAACGATGACGTCGCAGCTTAGTGACGTAACACGTATAATCCCCCCACTTCAAGGTCATGGGGCGGAGCTAGAGAGCGGATCTCATCAGGTGCAAGCAAACATTAACTTAGTGGTGGTCAGGCGCATGTGACCACCATTGTACATACTTTTACTATTTGCTTTTAATGGAATTCGATTATCAAAATGTAATTCATACAAGTAGATCCCACAAAAACATTTCATGTTAAATGTTGCCAAGACGAGACCATATAGCTCGCACTGTCAAAAAGTAATCAGATCCCGTGTAGAGCCAAGTTTCTAACCCTACATGCCCAGACCTAAATCGATAAGCCCTAATTTCACACTCAAGTTACGGGGAAATTCTACAGCCATAGCTCGTACTGCGTAGTTCGTAGCGCGTAGCAGAGTTTTTACGCTATAATCTCGCAAACCTTGGACGTAACTGGCGAGTTGGCCGCACGGAAAGAGTTTAGAAGATTGAATAGATTTTTAAGCTCAAGCCCATATGACGAATAGCAAAAAGTCCGTGCGGCCGACTCGCCAGTTACGTCCAAGGTTTGCACGCCTACGAGATTATAGCTGAGTTGAGTGTGAAATTAGGGCTTATCGATTTAGGTCTGGGCATGTAGGGTTAGAAACTTGGCTCTACACGGGATCTGATTACTTTTGACAGTGCGAGCTATATGGTCTCGTCTTGGCAACATTTAACATGAAATGTTTTTGTGGATTTCCTTTCTTTTTGTAGGTTGCTTATGATAGAAAGATAAAATGAGCGACAAATACAAGTATTTTTTGTCGCTCATTTTTTCTTTCTTTTTTTGGGGTATATTTCTTGTGCATCTGAGATGCCCGAGTCTGAGATCATACTTGTGTATAATTTTCAGATCTCAAGCAGGAAATAGGGAATTAAGTTTCCCTATTTCAGATTTTTACCCCTCCGCGGCCGCATTCAGACCTCTAGCGTCAAAAGTTGCGGAAGTCTCGAACAAACTTTCACCCCCTAGTTTAAGGGGTTGGGGGGTAAAAGTTCCAAGTTTTAGGATTTTTTTGTTGTTTGGGTACTAATACTAGCTTACATACCAAATTTCAGTTTTCTAGGACTTCAGGAAGTACCTTAAGAATTTTGTTGATCATCAGTGAGTGAGTGACGAAATCGGGGTATTTTAGATATCAATAAAATCTAAAGTATAAGAGCTATGCAATTGAAACTTTAGAGGTTTATTAAGTCTACCACTGACATTATATCCTGAAAATTTTGTTTATCTGGTATAACCCAAACTCAAGTTATGAAGGTTCAAAAATACGACGAAGCGCTTCGAGAAAAGGTAGGTAGTGCCCTTGCGCTTGCGCTTCGCTTGGCTCGTCTTGGCGGGGGCACTACCGTGCCCCCAGATTTAATTTTATTTATGAATAAAGCTTTTGTTGCAATAGTAATAAAGTAAAGGTACCTTTGACATATTCAAGATTATATTCCTTGCGGCAGTCAAGACAGTGTGAAGTGTAGAAGGTGCCGTGAGCTTCTACTAGTTTCTCCTCAGGAATGCCAGCTCCTCGCTCCAATGTGTCTATGTTTTGGGTGTAGTGGCGAAGAAGTAGACCTGAGAAATAGACACAGAATGTATATGCTGTATTGTTGTCTATTTATTTAGAAATACTAGCTACTTCCGCGCAGTGTCACCCGCTCAGTTTGGCTGTTATTGATCGTAGATAAATGGAGTATCCAACACAAAAAGAATTATTAGATTCTAACCAGAGATTAGCGCATTTAAACACATAATCAAATTCTTCAGCTATATTATATGTCTTGCAATACAGTTTTTCAGTAGAATTAAAAATAAATGTTTTAATTTAGATTTTTACAACAGAAAGTGAATGATGAAGATGACTTATTAGTCATAACTGGGCACTAAAATTGTTCACAACCCTGTTATACAAGATTTAACAATATTTTTAAAATATACATACCTTTTTCATGTAAAAGCCTTATGAAATAATGTGAGATCGTGGGTTTGAAGCTTCCAGGGTACAATTCCTTGGCTAGCATAAAGAACGGCTTGGGATTTTGTCTGAAGAAGTTTATCTCGAATATTGCCTGTGGCTCTGGAAGATCATATTTTTGAAGGTTGTGGTAGAGACCCGTTTCAGGGCTACGGAAGTCCGGGATGCCTGCCGCTGTAATAAAGAAATTGTTTTACAAGTTAGCATGAATACATTTTGTCTCTACATAATGAGCAGTCACTATGTGTGAGTCAATTTTGAAATATTAGTTAACACTTTTCCGTATTTCTATGCTTCTAGTTATACTAAAATTCACAACCAGAATTTATAGACATTATTTTTTTTTAGTTATTTGATTATTTTTTATTTAAAACATACTTAATTTTAAAAAAACAGCGAGTAACAAACACATTTAAAGATAAAAATCCTTATGCATGAAAATTGCCAATATTTTTCTTAAAAACCGACAAATTCACCTTCGAACTTCAAATTATATGTAAATATATTGATTAAAACATTACCATAGGAGGATATGTTTTATCTTCCTCGTAGCTACACAACTAAATCATAAAGTTTCCGTCAAAACATGTATGACCTTGGCAGAGTAAACAATGATATACATGTACCTAGTTATTAATTTTCCATTGCTTTTTTATAGTGATATGATTAGTTACCTGTGGTTAATGTTCACAGACAATATAGGGTTGTTTACTTTTTTATTCCAATAAGATTATTTATTTTGGTTGTAGTGTAGGCTTGTTTATAATAATTTGTTATGAACCAAAAACATGATTGAATTTATGTTCTAATATTGATTCCGATATTGCCTTGATCATTTCATGTACCTAATTTCTAGAGTTAAATAGTGTTTGCATTTAACCAAGGAACATTGATATGCAAATTATTAATAACACAGACATAGACAAAATAGTAAATAATAATAAACTCAATCATAAACAACATACTTGATTTGCATTGAACATGTTACTTAGGTAACTAATTAAATTAATGTTTTTACACTTACATGTTGAAATACCCGCCCCGGCCAGAGTGATTATATTTTTGCAGCGTTCACTTTTAATCCATTTGACAATGCCGTCTAAGTTTACTTCATCCAACACCTGCTCAACAGGCGCACTTGTTGTTTCTGGCGGCTCGTAAAACCCGAGTTTCTGGGCCAAATACCGACGAATGGAATCCACATCCAAGTCCCTAATACGAGCTCCTAAGCTCTCCACAGGATTTGGCGGGACGCTCGGCACTGCCTGATCCACAGGGTCATCCCCTACAATCAAACCAAAATATTCCAACAATACCGTAATATAATTATCCAGAAACGTTCCCAATGCAACAATATCTCACCATCACTCTTTCCAGGCGGAGAATTTGCAGACATTTTGCGTAAATAAATGAAATTGCGACTCGAAACCTTTGTCCACTTTTGCCACGGTTTATTTGACAGATAATGGAGGCGCATTCTCGAATACAGTTTGCGTTGCACTGATATTGTGTGGACAAATGTTTATTGCTTAAAAGTTATTTTTATCTTGTACTTTGTTCGATGACGATTTATTAAATGTGCATATTATATTGTTGATCATTTTATTTTAGACTGGATATTATTGATAGCGATATGTTGTATTTGATGTTCTTTTATTGAAAAAACGATATGGATTAAATAATTACATTGAATGTATTGGATTTACGAAGTCTTATTTATTTGTATTAAATATATAATGAGTGAGACTTTGTATGAAATCGTTTTCATAAATAAACTTAAATAGTGTAAGTTATTATTTGGTTTACCTCAACAACCATTTTTATTTATTTCTCATTAGCTAACTTCGTAAATGCTCTACTAGTGATGGACATAAATTGACTAAAATACGGGTTTATCGACATTATATTTATTTATTGTATGTTACATAATTACTGTACATTATTTGAAAAAATCGAATGAACATAAAATAAATAATTTCAACGAATGTAAAGATACCAATGCCCATACACACGCCCGCGAAACTGCCGATATTACCTGAAACAAATTTCGTTTATTTTATTTTTTAATATCGAAACTATGGTATTGAAATTTAGACGACTGTCTCTACGTTTATTATGTATGAGATAAATATGAATATGAATATTACGATAAATTATTATATTTTGTTCTTACTTAGTATCTCGTACCAGTAGGAAACCACATCAAGACGATGTAGAACACCTTCTCCAGTAGCTTGGAATACACTTATTACGCTTTTGTTCCTTAGATCCAGGCCGGAACTGTTAGACAAATAGAATTTATACAGAAGAGTACTATATCTCTTCTATCATATAACTCACCCTATCATATTATTATAAGTTAAAGTTAAAAGTTAAAATAGACATTGTCACTTAAATAAAACTTGATTTTATTATGAAATGACATAGATTTTAAAATGATTGCCTGTTGTATGCCTATTTGTCTTCGGATAAATGTGAGAGAGCCATGCTTCGGTACGAATGTAATGATACAACGGCCTCACAAAAAACCGATATGAAACAACGATTGCTTGTATTTCGTTGTGTGAGTAAGATTACTGGAGGCCCAATTAACCCCCTTCCCAATCTTCCCGATTCCCGATTCCCCAACAATTCTTAAATTCCAAACCCCTAAAAGTCTGGCAACACACTTGTAACGCCTCTGGTGTTTCAAATGTCCATGGGCGGCGGCGATTGCTTACCATCAGGTGATCCGTCTGCTCGTTTACCAGCGTATTACATAAAATAAAAAATATCCTTTAAAAGTATAATGAAATGTTTTCTGTATTAGAAACATTAAAATAGTTACTAACAGGAAACTATTTCTGAATCCCGGCCGACCTGTTCTAAAGGAATCAATTTTGTACGATCTGATAGAATGATCAGTTAATTCACAGTCTGGCCAGCAGTTTGGACAGTACATCGAGACTGTTAATTCTTCTTTCAGCGCTTCATTGCCTTCAGCATCTCTTGGATACAAATACTGTAGTTTATCTGGAAAATGTAAACTAATATTGTAGCACGAACTTCAATTGTTTGTATTTATGCAAAAAGGAACCAACCTACAAAAACGCACTTTTGAGATTTTGGTTTTGCTTTACAGTGTAATGTTTGTTGCTGTTAGTTCTATTTTGCTTTTAGTATACCTTATTTCCAAAGGAAAAATGATGTGGTTCTTTTTTGTACAATTATTTACAATTTCGACCATTTTTTTTACAGAAATTTTACGTATGGTTCCATTTGTCAATTGTCCGTATTTTTTATAAATATGGACAATTGTTATTATTTTGGAAATTTTACATCAGGGTGACATAACATTATACTGTGTTACACTAAAAAACAACATTTCCTAGCCATCAGTCAATCTAACCGCCGTACTCAGAGTCATTTAATTGGTTACTTAATCCCGTTCTTAGGAATTGTTTTCCATACAAAATCGTTACTAAGGAATAGTTTAAGTAATCATTAAATTACCCTGAGTACGGCAGCATACATAGGCATAGGGTATTGTTAGATCTTACGTACCTTTATATTTGTGCAAACAATTTAATTCCTTCAGCGTACATATTGGTAATCGAGAAGTACTTGGCAGAAAGTACGGGGTACATTTGCACAATGTTTGCACTGTTTCAATCCGACATTTGGTTATGCAACTACTATACGAATAAATGTTCTTGTACATCTTCGGTAAATCTTTTTGGAATAGACACTGTCTCTGCAAAATAGCAAAAATTATAATTTGCTACCAGTTTTTAGTGATTACTAGAAAAGTAATATGACTTCACATGCCATCTAACGAAAAAAAAACTTTTATCTGTAGAAGAAATTATTTGATTTTAATTTTGTCATATTCAATTGGCCACCGTTTATAAATGTTGATATTGTGGTTAAATACCGTTTTTATAGGGTATTTGCGAACTTCCGATGAGGCCACTTGTTTGATTGAAGATAAAAGATAGTATTCCGCTTGACTAGGTTGAACTGTGCGCTGCAGTACTCTTCCACCAGTCATATCAGCAAAATGATACGAATTAAATACAAGAATCTGCAAACGGATAAGAAAAAAATATTCAAAATATAGTTTATCGACTTATAAAAAAAATTAAGCACAACACTATTCTTTACGACAGTGCGCCCAGTATATAATTTAGTATGTTTCTATTATTTTATTTAATATCTAATGCACGTGTCATGCTGTTTTTAAGTAATTTGTGAGTCTCAAATCTTAAATAAAGCGTTTTTATATTAACCTTACATCAATAAAAAACTATTGTCGTGTTACGCAGCTACTTTTCGTCTATTTTGAGTGACAATGTTTTCACACATTTTGCTTGTCGTAGAGGGCGCTGCTGTACCACTGGAAAATATTAATTTAGTTCTGATTAAGTTTCTGTTAGCACAATACTTATGTTTGTAAGTTTGTGTGTTTATGAGTATGTTTGTTACTCAATCACGTCAAAACGGCTAAAGGGATCGGGATGAAATTTAGAACAGGGGTAGATTATGGTCTGGAATAATGTCTTATTTATCCCACAGGAACGAAGGTTTGAATAATTCATAATCTATACCCATAGATTGTGGTTGAGTAACATAAACTACTTTTTCCCCCCTCACGGGGACGCTAGTAGAAGCTAATTATTAATAGGTTTAATATAAGTAAATGATTTTAAAATGAAATAATAATGTAACGTACGTCAAATCCCTGTCTAAACTGGTGCAGCGGGTATGCGTAGTCATCCAGCATGGTATCGATGATCACTCGCAGGCCGTTCATCAAACCTGGCACTATCTGTCTCTTCACTTCGCCTATTGTGCCTTTTGGGCTGAGGGGTAGGAAAAACTTATTAAAACATTAGGTACATCATTTTGTTATTGGTACTAGCATAGGTAGCTTGTGTTTTCAAAAAACCTTAACTTTTATTAAACGAATCATTATTCTCCCGCGTTATTAAGCATCGTGGTAGCTTATTATCATCCTTATTTTTATTGGATTGGTTAAGAGCAGTGTCACAGCTTAATTTATTGAAACCATATTTTGAGTTTCAATCGGCAGAATTGTTAACTTTTGGTTGAGGATAATGACACCGTTAACTTTTTGTGTTTTTTTGTAAATCGCTCAGCTACTCAGCTAGACATTACAGACTACCTTAAGGTATTATAAGTACCTATATTTTTTTTATCTATTCTAGACAAGGTTACCGGGGCTCTAAAGCTCGAAGGCTGTTCCGGGCCTAGGTTTCATGTATATGTAAAATTATATAGGTATTTGTAAACGCATCCACAACACAGGAGAAAATCCTAGCGTGAGGCAACGTTTCAAAAATCAAACGTATAATTATTTGTATTGATTTTTGTTGGTAATAAAAATGACTAATTCCTTGAAATACTCACTTATCCGCAGCACCATAGTCTAACACATAATTGAATGCACAGCAATGCCCCAGCACAGTTCTCCGCACTGTGAAGATACTGCTGCAGTTCACCAGCTTGCCTCCCCATATACATCTGAGCAGCATTTCATCACACGATGGCGCTAACTAGGTTTAAAACAAACATTACAGTTATAATTAGTTGCTTCATTAGTTCCTAGGGATGTGCCGTAACAGGTGTTGCACCGTGGGGGCTTCGGAGCAGGTCTACTAAGAGGTCTTGGTGCTCCTTACAGGTGTAGAGGGTGGCCACTGGGGTGGTTTTACTGAGGCAAAAATCCAACACTCCCTAATCTTCGCCCCAAAAAGCTAGGCGCCTTTTGAAGGTTCGACTAAACACAACTGTAGCTGCCTTACAAAGACTTTCATTTTTAGACCCTTTTTTTTTTTGATGACGAGGTGAAACCTTCAGAAGTCTTCTAGGTTTCTCGGAATAAAAGACTAGGGAGTGTGGGATTTATACCCTCAGCTTCTGTAAGGGGCACCGGGTCCTCTAATAGACCTGCTCGTGTTCCTTAAAAACCGAACATAACCCCATGACCTTCGTCTGACTAAGAAATTAAACAAAAGACAGAGGTCTTTAGTTTAATTTTTTCCACCTTGGCATTCGTGATAGCAAACTAGACTACTTACTTGTAGAGATTTGATTTCTTTGATAAATAAGTTATTAAAAAAATATCTACACATTTTATGACTTAAGTATATGACTAATAACAGATTTTGGAATATGTACAGATTGTATACTAACTCACCGTATTCATAATATTCACAGTTTCAGATCCGAATACCTTAGAGTATTCTTCAATTAATTTGCTTTCAGAAAAGTTAGATGGCCTCTTCTCAAAATTAATCAGTTGTCCCATATGGCGCAGGAAATGCTCCAGTTTACTAACGGTTAAATTGTGCAGTTTATTCAATTTCGGATACCTAAAAGACAATAATAATTTAAATGAGAACCACCATCTTTTTGTGAAGTCGGTTAAAAATACTATACGCTTGTATCTTTCCGGAAAAGAATAGCTTGTATAAGGATTAGTCACACAATTAAAAGCACAACTTATTTAGACACCACTGATAAACGGTGAGGAAACCAGGGGGCCTACTCTAATTCAACGAACGAACAAAAAAACTTCGCAGATTGCATACTACAATTCTATTTATTGCGAACTTTCGTAAACAAAAATGAACGAATGAATAGAATTTGATATATAATTTAAAAAAGAACGTTATTTCAAGTAATTCTATTAGTAAATCAATAAAACCTACGGCTGAAGATTAAACGAAACTTCGGATTTGAGAACCGGAGTAGGCTTAGGTATGTCCGATTTCTAATTAAAATGTTGAAATCACCAACGCGCATTGAGCAAGCTTGGTGGTTAATGCTTAAACCTTGTTCGTGTGAGAAAAGGCCGTTGGCCAGCATAATGAGAAACACCGTCGTTCGAAATCAAACTGAATTTGATCATTTTAATATTTTTTAACCGTCTTTCTTCAGTCAAGTCGGTATATTATTTTATTATTTAAAAGTGGTACGTTTGAATGATACCTAACTATTAGAAAAAATGGCTGGTGATAAAAAATCAAGGCTGTTTTTACACAAGGATTTTCTTATATTGTCATTGTTCCACATGAGGTCCTAACACACCAAGCAAGAAGATGCACTTTCATTTGTTATTTATAAACTATTAAACCATGACCCCAAACAGTTTCTAAGAAAAAATCCGCACATTAACGTAGAAAGTATATTAAATAAGTATTAGAACAGGCTATAAGTTGTCTAAGTGCAAAACATAGTATCACATAGCATGCGAATCTAAGCGTCGGCTGAAGATTAATGTGTTTATTATGTATATTCGGATTTTTTCCTAACTTCTAACGTATAAACCGCTATAATAATGTTAGTTGAGAAAGTGAATGTTATGGAAAATCTGGGTTAGTTTGTTGGGTTAGAAAATGCAAGTGTGATAGCTAATCTTTTAACTTTATTCAGTAAAGTTATCGATTTAATTTAAGAGTTTTGCAAACTAGTTAGTTTCTATAATAACTATCGTGAGACATACTTAATTATAATTTAAAATAACGGTTTACTCAGGTATGTCCCTAAAAGAAGAAAAGAAAAGCTGTTTCTTGTACATAATACTGTCGATCAAACTATGTTTGACAATTAACATTGTAAACTTTACTTCTTTGAAACATGAATGAATAGACAAGTACTTAGATAGAGGTCAAAAATATAAAAAAATCGTTTCAGAAAGCCGTTTTCCGACAAATGTGGCACATTTGTATATCTAGTATAAATAGGGTTTAAATATAGACTGCACGGTTGGCGCGGTGGCTGGGCAACTGGCTGCCATGCAACATGTAGCGGGTTCGATTCCTTCACGAAGCAACTCCACTCCACAAATTACGAGTCTGGGTGTCATGTGTATGTGAATTTGTAGTTTAAAAACGCATCCACGACACAGGAGAAAATCATAGTGTGTAGCAACGTTTTTAAAAAAGAAAAAGAAACATAATACTATAAAATAATACTGACATTTCCAAAGCCATTTTCTTCAATGCCTTTTTGCTGATGCGGTTGATATTGCACAGGGCCACTGCTGGGAAGTCAATGTCCTTGATGGGATAGGTGAAGGACTCTCCGGACACCACCAGTGGGTTGGACAGGGTCGACGTCCAGGTGAGATACAAATAGTACTGCACGGTGGAAAAGAGGAGGCATAGCATGACAAACATGCATAGTCTGGAAAGAAAGAAACGTAATGTAAACTTGCATGGTTAGTAAAATTGCTATGGAACATGACACGGATTAGAGAAACGACTAATATTTGGAGACGTTAGTAAGTTGTTAGTTGTTTTACCCATTTACAAGTATTACCACACACACACACACACACACACAACGTCACGCCTTTTATCCCCGAAGGGGTAGGCAGAGGTGCACATTACGGCACGTAATGCCGCTATACAATGTACACCCACTTTTCACCATTTTGTGTTAAAGTCCCATGTAATAGGGGGTGAGCCTATTGCCAGAAATTTTCGAAAATCCGAAAAAAGCCCAGTAATACTTTGCCCGACCCGGGAATCGAACCCGAGACCCCTGGTTCGGCAGTCGCACTTGCGACCACTCGACCAACGAGGCAGTCAAGTATTACCACTACTATAATAATAAGTTTTTAAACTTTGTTTTTTACTTTTTTACGAACACTAACATTAGAACTTGAGCCGGGATATTTACCATGTCTATTTGTGTCTATGAGTTTCCGATATTTCGAGTTGATCCGTGATCATGGCGCTTGCAACAGTGTTGAAATATCGGTTTCTACTGTTACATTTATCTACCACTGTTACAATTATCTATCTTTGTATCTAATAGTAAAAATTTAAATAAAGTAATGAAGTGTGTCATATCAATAACATAGTAGGGTTGTAGCGTGACATTACACACCTTCTGCGAAGCAGTCATGCTAGCTAAGGAGGAGGCGGAGCGCGTGAGGGAACGATCCTCCTCACGCCCCAGCCGCCGCAGAAGACACTCCGAGCGTCGGGGATCGCGTGACGATCTCCGGCCACCGTAAGTGCGGGTCTGCGGACGACGAGTAAGGGTAGCTCGCCGCCCGAACAGAACCAGACCCGTGCGTACGGCGCGTCGCGTTCCGCGCGCGCCTCAAAGAGCCAGACCACCACAGTTGGGGCCCAGTAGGGTTGATGCTCGATCCGGAGCTGCGGAAAACGTAAAAGGTTACCGGGGCTCCGGCTCAAAGCAGGAGAAGGAACGGGGTGGTTTTTAGTCAGTAAGAGTCTGACACTCCCTCCCGCCTCACCCAAGGCGGGAGAAGTCATTGGATGATTTTCCCCCTGAAAAAAAAAAAAAAAAAAAAGCGTGACATTACACAGCAAATATATTTCAAAGACTGGATTATCAAATGTGAATATCACATACCATTTGTGTGGTATTCTAATAAATAATACGAGTGTTAGATCGTGTGAGATAGTTAACAGGAGCCGCCCTGCAAGCTGGCAATTCATCCATAATAAATTCATAGTTACTAATTAATAATTACTATGCAACTTATAGAAAAAAGATTAAAATTACTTGTAGGACCCAATAAATTTTATATTGTAAAAATTAGTCATGAGGTGTATTTATTATCACAGGTATAAGTAACAGGTATTAGGTACACATATAACAGATAAAAGTTGTTTTCGCGGGTGAATCGGTGAATTACAGCACCTATGAAAGCTATAGTTCAAATCAGTCATACATTAAGTAGGAACAGCTTTTTATACTAATGGCTGTTATCGAAATTAAGATAGGTAATTATTATACTAAAGAATATATCTGTTATAAGTTATCTATACTTATAATAAATCTGTAGAGAGGTCAATTCTGTACATGAAATATATTTAAAAAATAACTATCAGGGGGTGATTAGTGGCCGATATTGATGCCATAAATGCAATTAGCAAAATTTTTGTCTGTCTGTCTGTCTGTCTGTATGTTCTTTATAGAAACAAAAACCACTCGACAGATTTCAACGAAACTTGGTACAATTGTTCTTCATATTCCTGGGCAGGTTATAGTATACTTTTCATCACGCTACGATCAATAGGAGCAGAGCAGTGAAGGGAAATGTTGGGAAAACAGGAGAACTTACTCCATTTTTGAAGCTTCCGTCGCGTGTGCAGCCTTAATGGTTAAAGCTACACAGAAATCATGTATGACGGAAATATTCTCCTTAAAATTGTTTAAAAAATATTCGACGACAGCAAATGTCTATCTCTTATGGTTGACTCACAATAACACGTATAACTCCCGATAGCTTAGCAGTTCGGAGCTCTCTCTTCTGATTATATTTGTCTACTCTTACGTTTATAACACTCTCATTCATTCATTCATTCATTCATTCATTCATAAGTATATTATAATAAATCTGTAGAAGGGTCAATTCTGTACATTGAAAATATTGAAAGAATAAATAGCAGGGGGTGTTACTGGATCGATACCAAGCCCAAATATGTGATAATTTTTTTTTTGTCTGTCTGTCTGTCTGTCTTTATGTTCAGGCATCACGTGAAAACTAACGGTTCGATTTCGATGAAACTTGGTATAATTATACCTTATTATCCTTGGCATAAAATAATATACCTCTTTTCCTGGAAAAATACGTAGAAAAAATATTTTACAGTTTTATTCTATAGAACGCGAACTCAACAGCAGTAGCTCAATAGAGGGATCTCCTTAATTATTATGGGCCTCGCCGTATTTGGGTCTAATAGATATTTATAAGATATTGTCAGAGTTACTCAAAATCGAGAAATAAAACTTCCACGCGAAGACCGACATCCGTGCGGACGGAGTCGCAGGCGAAAGCTAGTTGAGTAATAAGTTATCTGTTATTGATCTGTAAAAATAACTGTTCTCAATGCATGTAATTTGATATTTGATAACAGGTAAAAATGACTGTTAACAATATCAGGAATAACAGGTATCGTGTTGGTCCTGATGCAAGTATATTATGATTATGTAATTCGTAACATATCACGAAATTTCTAGGATTGTTTGATGGTCACATAACTAAATATGCAACTGCTTACATTATTTAGTGTGTTAGCGTGATGTTAGACTATAACCTCTTAAATATAGGTACGTAATATAATAAAATTATGAAAAGGTTTTTTTTTCGAAATTTTACACCTATTTCTTGAAGATTAGCGCGATAAACGGTTTTATTGTTTAATATTTTAATTAGGAAATTGCTAAATTATGCTTACGAAATATTGTATAGTGGCAATTTCACTACACAATATTTGTATATTGCCACTGTGGCATTAGGTACGTGTCGTAATGTGCACCTCTGCCTACCCCAACGGGGAAAAAGGCGTGACATTGACGTTGACGAAATAGTTAAATGTATATTTGATTTTTAAAATTAACATTAAAAAAAAAATTAAGTTTATTAATATACATGTAACTAGTGAAAAGTCAAAACTCCTAACTATTATTAAAAATGCAAGTAAAGTTCGCGTGACATAGTTTCGTCCACAATTTTCGTGCAGTCGGCTACAAATCAGACTATACAGAACCAGTATAAGCTGACCTTCAAATGTGGGGAAAGACCATACAAAGCGAGACTATGATAAACTGGACTGTATAGTTCGGTGTGTAGCTATTTATTTGTGTTTACACGTGGCATCTTTGCGTGGAAAACATAGTAACATAGTAACATTGACTTTGACCATAACTAGGTACAGCTTATTTGTCCTTGGTATGTTCCCAAGGTCTATTATAATGTTGTAATACAAGGTTTTTTATAGGACAAGCCCGCCCCAACCCCCATACCACTGCAACTCCTGTATAAAAATATAGACTCTGCTGCAACCATGAAAACACCGGAACATTGAAGTCCGGCGCGTCCCAAGGACATGAATGACTGTCTTGAATCTCAGAAACAACGAAATAAATTAGAAGATATTATTAGAGGAGAAGAAAAGAAAATGATAGGCTGCCGCGCAACGTTTAGCGGGTTCGATTCCCGCACGGAGCAACTATTTGTGTTATCCGCAAATAGATGTTTCGGGTATGGCTGTCATGTATGTGAACTTGTATGTTTGTAAACGCACCTGCGACATAGGAAAATCCTAATGTGGGGCAATGTTTCTTAAAAAAATATATTAGAGGAGAAGAAAAGAAAATGATAGTTTCCAGTAGTACTATTAGTAATTAGAAAGCACTTACATAATATTTATTTACCTTGCCAAAATAGGTTCCTCGGGAGAAACAAGCTGCCTAACGCCAGGTAAAGAAGAACAGCTGATGTACTCCTTGAAAGTCTCCCGAAGACTCTTCCTGATCAGCATCTCGGTGGTCAGACGGTATCTAGGTTGTAAATTTTTCTTTCTATATTTGATCCACCAGAATTCCGGCCCCATTGTCTTATAGGTTATTATTAGTGAAGGGGTTTGTTTCAGCAAATCTGAAATAATTTTATTATAACTTTCGTGTGACATACTAAATTAATTGTTATGTTATTGGCTTACTCACGTAACTGTTTGACGAGGAACTCGACTAGTTTCAAACCATGCTAGAGGCTCATATTCATGAGTAGCATTTCACGTAATGTGACTCTAAGAGGTAAAACAATGGTTTGGTGCCCTGGAAAGTATGTTAAATGTCCTTTACAATAATCAAGTTGTACAACTGTGAAAGTGATGTAATCGATTTTTGTCTGTATTTCAAAAATATTACAGTTGAATATTGAAAAACTACATATAAAGTTTGGTAGTTTGGGTCAAGCTTGACTTGGTGGAGACAAATCTTTACATCTATCTGTATACAATATTTATTGATAATTTAAAAGTTTTTACCTTTAGTACCTTTTCTTCAGTCACACAACATAAAGTGCTGACTTCCAGCCACCCACTAATAAACTAATATAGGTACTAATAGTAGTAATAGTCCACGTTTCAGCCAAATTAATATTAGTTCTGATCTATTATTAACTTATTATTGAAAAATAGAAATTATAGAGTTTAACTGATTATTAAGTGGTAGTGTGAAATGGAAATGTTAATGTACAAAGTGTAGTATGAAGTGCTATAATTGAGTAGTGATTGGTTCCTGTTAGTGTTGGGAAAGAAAGTGCATATTTGAAACGTTTTGCACTTTACGTTGGGTAGTGGGTGTTTATTTTGTGTGTGTGTTTTTATGGTAGGTATAAGCCGGTAAACCATTAGAAGGATCACCTGATGGTAAGCAATCGCCGCCACCCATGGTCACTGTATCGTATCGTCACGTATTTCTATCCCCGAAGACGTAGGCAGAGGTGCACATTGCGGTACGTCTTGCCACTATACAATGTATACCCACTTTTCACCATTTGTGTTACAAGTCCCATGTAATAGAGGGTGAGCTTGTTGTCATACACCGGGCACAATTCCAGACACCATACTACTACTGAGAAATTTTCGAAAAGCCGAAATAAATAACTTTGCCCGATCCGGGAATCGAACTCGAAACGTCGCACTTGCGACTACTCAACCAACGAGGCTAGCATTGAGTCTGCCTTTATTTAAACGCAGTGTATGAAAATATAATCATATAAAAAGACAACAGACGAAAAGTATAAGCAGTTAGTAAATATCGACAGTCGATACACTGGGTTAAGGACATCACTATTAAAAAGTTGCATGTCACAAAGTAATGAATAATGGATTATGGTACACAGATAATGTTTAAACCGTACTAATCGTCATGCGAGATCTGTGATTAAAATATTATTAAATATTAAATCGTTGGGAATCGATTTCCTGTCACCTTTTGGTTCCATGGTTGGTACAACGACTACAGAGGTCGGGGTCTTGACTTTGATCAATTGGTTAGGGCCAAGGGCCTTTTTTATCCAATGACTTATCCTGCTTTGGATGAGGCGAGAGGGAGTGTGCTTTTGGGCAGACGTGCTCCATCGTAGGCCGCATCATCACTTACCAACAGGCGATATAGCCAAACGTCGACCCATCAAATGTAAAAAAAAGACTCCTACTGACTACAAACCACCCCGTTCTTACTCCTGCTGAATGCCCGGGCTCCGTGTCCGTGCTCCGGGCTGGTTCCCGGAGCTGCAGACTGCTTAGCGAGGATGCCTAGTCTAAAATTATGTTCATTAGCCTAATTTTATTTAGAAATATCTAAAGGAAATATTTGTGAAGGTAAATCAAAATTAAATCATAAATGTTTAAACTTTAGAAAAAATATTTTATTATTTTTATAACACACATATACAATAATATGTAACATACATTTCACTGTCGGTTAATTTGTCAACAGCAGAGTCTATATTTTTATACAATTTTTTGTCACTTTGGTTGGAATAAAATGATGTACTGGTTGGATGAAGGTGACCAAAATTTTCAGTTACTCAAGAGTTTTTGAACAATTTGAACTTGAAAAATTTAAGTGCCATAAGCGAGTATACGGTTGCTGAGCACGAGTTTCTTTGCTTAGTCGGAATAAAGTATCTACTAAAATGGTCCAAGAATTTGATTCGATGCTATTATCAAACTCAGGACCTACAAAAGTGGCTGTAAAACGCAAAACTAAGAGGCAAATATCCTCCATCAGACCACCACAGATGGGGCCCAATAGGGCTGATGCCGACCCGGAGCTGCGGGCTGCCTAGCGGGTTACCGAGGCTCCGGCTCGAAACGTAGGAGTAGGAACGAGGTGGTTTTTAGTCAGTAAGAGTCTGACACTCCCTCTCGCCTCGCCCAAGGCGAGAGAAGTCATTAGATGATTTTCCCCCTCAAAAAAAAGAAGCTAATATCTTTCTCTACCTTGTCCTAGGTGTCTACAACTTTACACAATTTCAAACCATTTACTTTTTATTATGGGTACCTGTGTCCGTAATTTTCTATAATCATATTGAACCTACAAATCGAATAACGTTTACAACATTTTTTGTCAAAAGAGAATCTTTCATATCGCCATTTTCGTATTAACAGAAATTGTTTTGTATACCAAAAGAAATATCGGCAGTCTTTGACGCAAACTTGTCCAGTGCAAAATTGTCGATCACTTTTTATCGATACCTACATCGATTGTTTTCGATGTTAATCGAATCGATTGGAGGGGTACACGATTTATGGAATCGAGATTCGAATAATAAAATATAATTTCCAAGTGGGTGTTTTTGAAATTCTTTCATTTAATTTAAATATTTAATGTTGGGGTTACCGGGGCTCAGTCTTAAAGCAGTCATCTATTTTACCAAGTACCGGCTATTTCTTGTAGTAAATTGTTCTTTGTTGCAATAGAAACTGTGATTTTTCTGTATGAAAATTAGGGACAAGACGTCCATTATTTTAAACAGGCCTCCCTCAATGACTTCCAGTTAGCTGTTGTAAATAACCTGCATCTAACTATTATCTGTAACCTTTTAATATTTGTTTTAATTATTAATCTAATATTTCTAATTGAAAAATCACTAAACTAGACTCAAGGACTTAGCCAAGTCTAGATTTACCAGTTATAAAAATTTAATATTGAAAGGATAAAAAAATATTTTGGATGAATAAATAAATACTTTTGTCTAAAGAACAACATCGGATGCATAGTCTGTGGAAGACGCGATAAAGGGGATGTGTGATGCGCATGCGTTGACAATATTAAAAACAACATGGCGCATGGCGGATCGTAAAATTTGAATAGCCGCTTTGCATTGTACGAGACACAGTTTTTAACTATTAAATTTTTAATGTAAGTGTCATCACGTACTGTGAGGAAAGAAAGAGTTATTCTAATCGATGTTATTTTGCTTCTTTTGGAGTGCTGCTTCTGATTTCTGATACCTTCAGGAACAATAATAATATTGGGTTCAAAATTGTGTGACTGAATAACACAACAAACTTACCACGTTTGTTACTTTGTGAAATACCGACTGTAAAATAATTGATGGATAGTTGATATTAAAACCTTGATTTCCATCAAAGTCTCAATCAATCAAATTTGATCATAAAGTAGGGACCTAGGTACTTTACTCAGATCGAGTAGGTAAGGTTAATATTTTTAATTTCAAAAATGCTAGGCCTAACACAAGTAGGTACTTACTATTTAAAAAATCTCCTGTGTCGTGGGGCGTTTACAAAAATATACACATGACACCCAGACCCGAACCAACAATTTGTGGATCACACAAAGAGTTGCCCCGTGCGGGAATCAAGCCCGCTACACGTTGCGCGGCAGCCGGTCCAGCCGCCGCCCCAACCGTGTAGTCGGATAGATAAATTATGTGCACTCGGACCCCACGGACCTGAAGTTTCAACCCCAAACGGTTCAACAATACCAACAAAGTTCATACTTTTATAATATTTAATCACCATAATCATCAGCCTCCCAAATCCAATTTTCTCACCATAAGAAGGCGTTTGCTAAAATCCCCAACCTTGGCTGTTATCCAAGCTACTTAAGAACGCACAAAAGATTGAATCCACCCAGTATTGCTACTATAGAACTGCTAACTTCAAAGTTCTACGCGCGCCTCAAAGAGCCATCAGATCACCACAGATGGGGCCCAGTATGGCTAATGCCGAGGCTCCGGCTCGAAAAGTAGGAGTAGGAACGGGGTGGTTTCAGTCAGTAAGAGTCTGACACTACCTCTTGCCTCGCCCAAGACAAAAAAAGTCATTGGATGATTTTTCCCCTTTAAAAAAAGGGAATTGCAATATTGCTGATGTAGTTTACCTCTCGATGGCTGGGGTAAGCCATTTTTAACCGACTTCAAAAAGAGGATGATCTCAATTTAGGTCAATCGAAGAGTGATGTGTATTTTTTCTTTTTTACTATCTGTTTGTTCTATTTATTACTTTTCCTATTATGAGTCTGTAGGAAGAGATTCTAATAGGAAAAATAGAAATAGAGCTACAATCTTACTTTAGTGCCTACAAATATTTTCCTGTGTATTGTATTCACTATGTGTGTAAATAAAGTGTAAATAATGAATGACGTCATAAAATGAATCTCTTAAAATATATCTTGAACCTATTACTTAGTGCGACACGGGAACCAAACCTATGTTCAACAGCATGTGACCACTACACTACAATGTGTACATGTGTAGATACTGTGTACATTAAAAGCAATTGCTCTAATTGAAATAATAACGTAAAATGATTGAACAGTTTATTATAATCAATTATTTAAAATAACTTGAATTATTGATCGTTGATATATCATAAAGTGTGGCTACCAAACACTCTGTTTATTTGCAAGTAGAACGCATATTTCATAAACTTTTGTGACGTAACGATGCGCCCGCGCAGACACACTTGTAAAATTTCACGTGTAAAAATCGCGCGACTTGCACACTATCGCATGTTTTACACACACATGTAAAGTGTTCGCAGTGTACAGATAGGGTTTGTGTGTGTGCGTCGACGTTGTTACACGCGATCGTAGTGCAGCCACACGCAGTCGAGCGCCTTTATTAGTGTGCACTTTTGCGCAATAAAATGCAATAAATATATCGTTTGTATGTATTTTCACTACACACACATGATAATGTATTCAGTTATTTCTTCTATTAGCATTAGTTATTTGTATCATAAACAGCCAATTTGCTGCAATAGTGTGTTAACAGTTAAGTGTTTCTGGGGGTCAATCAAAATGTTTATAGGTTAATAAGCAATTAATAAATTAAATAAATTATCTATTACGTTTGCATCTTGTTATTTTGATAAATTTTGTTTTTTTGTTTGCTGTTAAATAAAATAAATGATGTCCTTTAAGTTGGAAAGAAAGTTTGCTTAAAGTGAATTGAGAAAGAAATAAATTCTGTTAACTGCATTTTTAAAGCAACTAGGTGTACCTACTTTTTAATTAAGCTATGCTTTTCGAGGAAATTACTTACTCAAACTTAAACAAAATAATTTACTATAAAGAATAAATCTGTACCTCTCAAATTATGACTTACTTTTTAATTATTTTTTTCAATTACATTGAAAACAAAGCTGAAAACTGATTACTTAGTGGATACTTTGTAGTTTGTGTTGCCCTGAGACCATGGGTAATATAAACAAATATTCTACACATGGACTTGAATTCCTGAAAGATATAATATTATCATTTACGAATCTAGTAGATAATTTATGTTGAAAAAATTGCATAGTTGCATGCGGGCACAGTAATAAATGCAGTAGCGCGACGGGGTGGGGCGCGGGGCGGGGCAGAGCGCGCCGGCGGCGGGGGCAGGCAGTCGCATCGTGACCGCGCGCCGCACCGCGTGTGCGTTCGTTTCGTGCCCGTCGAATTCGCCGCGAACACGGCCGAAAACGAGGGCCAAGCCATGGTGTCCGTGGGCTCGTGGAGGCGCCGCACGCCCGACGACTGCGAGGAGCGCTCCGAGCCCGGCGCCTCCAGCTCCGCCGTGCCGCGCGCGCCGCCGAACTGCGCGCGCTGTCGGAACCACCGGCTCAAGATCGAGCTGAAGGGCCACAAGCGGTACTGCAAGTACCGCAACTGTACTTGCGAGAAGTGTATACTGACGGCTGACCGGCAGCGAGTGATGGCACAACAGACTGCTATGAGGCGTGCCCAGGCGCAGGACGAGGCGCGCGCGCGGGCCGGGATGCAGGCGCTGGGCGTGGAGCTGGAGCAGCCGGAGCCGCCGGTGGTGAAGGCGCCGCGCAGCCCCGCGGTGCCGCCGCCGCGCTCGCTGGGCTCGGCCAGCTGCGACTCGGTCCCGGGCTCGCCCGGAGTGTCCCCGTACGCGCCGCTGCCGCCCTCCATACCGCTGCCGCAAGCGATGCCGCCTCTGCTGCCGCCACAACAGCCGGGTTAGTGATACTTATATTTACAGTGAAGTTATCAATTTAATTTTCATCAAACCCATGTATGCTTTTATATTTACAGTGAAGTTACCAATTTAATTTTTATCAAACCCATGTATGCTTTTGATAGTTTCCGTGGTCCTTTCTATCTTGATCATGATCTTCATTTAAAATATTATAAACATGCGTTTGTCATGTGATGGGATGCAATGTGCAGGTAACCTTTTGATTTATTACAATGAAAGCAATGATTTACCTCTTTATCGTATATTCTCTCATCTTATCAGTTTGATAGGAGCTCCCTTGAGCTGACAACCACCTCTAAAATGAAAGTAATACAATGTCCTACAGTCTCTTATTTCCACAAATGTAAACAAATCTTGGAAGTAACATAAACTTAACTATTTATTTTTAATTTTATTAATTTATGATGAAATAAAATTAAGTCAAATTAGTTATTCTTATTAGCAAATTACTAATACTAAATACAATATCAATCTGAGAAAATTAATCAATTAATCTTATCAATTCTAATACATCGTTAGATGGGATACAAAAATCCAAATATTAAATTTAAAATACCGTATTCATCTCAATGTATTTCCCTGCACTAGTACTATCTTCGCTCGTCTAGGCATTTCATACACGTGGAAGAATGACGTAGGTACTTTAAACTAATATAATTACTATAATACTTGTTCTACAAGTACACCTAGCAATTGTAATGATATAACAATCTTCTGACATAGGTATTACTTAATAAAATAACAGTTAAATAGTTATTCATCTTGCAAATTATTTAGGAATGAAAATTGCACCTCTTTAGTATTAGGCCTATTTAATTATAACGCGGAATATGATACTATACGCATTATAACCATGTTATATCAGTAATAATTAATTTTATGTTAAATAAATAGTTAGATTCTATCTCCTTACTTATTTAACTGATTAAATCAACGGCCTGGTCTATTTAAACTTAATCGCGGATTAATTATTGCCTTCTCCAACTTACGTGGTTTATTATTCGCATGCGACGTTGGTATTAAGTTAGAAATTACTTAGAATAGAATTTAGTTACATTTCTTGCACTTCCGAGATTGATAAAACATTATCATTAGAATTTACTCCAGTGCGCAAATACTCTAGTTTACAAAGTAGCACTTGTAACAGTGCCGAAATATCGGAAACTCGCAAAAACTAATAAACATGGTAAATATCCCGTTTTAAGTTCTAATGATAGCACTAGTAAGTGACCGTGTCAGTTAATCTTCTATCGCTAAGCGTAAAAAAATAAAGAAAATGCATTTAACTATTTTACAGAAGACACGCACAGATATACAAAGATTAGTGTATAAAACACACTGAGATACGTATATGATACAAAATAATAAACTTAAAAGAGTAAATACAAGAACAAAGAAACAGCAAAATTTAAAATAACAGTAAAAATATTATACATAAAATAAAAACAGAAATTAAATAACTATTAGCAAAAACAATTGCGCATGTCCATGTCAAAAGGGCCTGCCTCCATCTCAGCATTGTTGAGCCGTTGAGCGTATGCGCCCAACACTGGTTTACAAATTGCGTAGAGATTTTGGCAAATCCTTTTTATTTAGAGACCCATAGTCCAGTAGTGGTCAGTCACGGATTGATAATGATAAAGTTATTATTATTATAAACAGCCAGTTTGAAATCGTTATCAACAAGATCACCTGTTTATCGAATCGTTTCATTAATGATCGATCGTCCGAATTATCGATAATCGTAATAAAATGCAATCAAAATATATTTATTACATTTAAAGGAAATGTTGACCTACTTTTTAAAATTGGAGATTTATTTTGTAAAAATCGGAAAATGTCTAGACAAAATGTTAGAAAAAAGGCGAACTTAGTAAAAAATTTCAACTTGTATCTAAGCAAGTTACTCGACTAAATGTAAACGAGGCATAATAGATATTTTATTATCCTACATTCGATGCAGACAAAATGATAGATTGATCCTACGTGGGTTGTCGCTAATAAGTTCTAGATTTCCGTGAACTTGTGTATTTTTAGACTTACGACATTTGGGTTTAGCTTTCTTTCATTTTGAATGTTAAACATTTGTTACAAATTGGCAAACTTTGATAGTTGTTTTTCTGTTAATAGGTAACTAGATGATAATTTTGGTCATTAAGCTTTAGTCAAATATTTTTAGTTAGTAGCCAAATGAATGTTTGTGTTTTTGTGAGGTTTACTTAGATACCTAAATATCTTAAAAAAACATTAGTACAGTTTCAAAATAACATAACAAAAAGTTCTTAAAATGGAATACATGTTTAAAACAAAGTGAAGGAAAGTTTTTTTTAGAAACAACACAGTACAAAATGAAACTCTTTGTTAAACTAAGAAAACTTGAAGAAAATATCAAAAGCTGGAACGGCAAAAATCCCGTTTTTCATCCCGAATTTCGCAAATTATTACTTAGTACTGTTTTATCGCAACAAGTTTACCTCTATCTTCCAAAACGGCTGCAACTCCTGTAAGCCCGGATAAACTGTAGATGGAAACCACAAAGGAAACTGCGTTCATAGCGTTACATCGCAATGCGTCTGCGAAGGAAGAGTCCCTCTGTGACTCGAAACTAGTAGAGCGTTTCTCAATAACTATATTTGCGTAAACCGTTATTATAGAAACACATTTTCTTGGTGCTTCTCCATAAGTATTTAATTTGAGACTACATTTACGGGACAAAAGTTACGGGAGAATTTAATATTTGAGAAATAATTTCTTACTTGTATTTGTAGTTATTAGAACATAGTTTAATTAAATACCTACTGTATTTAGTATTCTATTGTATTGGTCATAATTAGTACAGAAACTACAGAATAACATAAATACCAAGGCTTTTTTATGTTGAATTGTTATCACGACCTTAGTTTTATTTCAATAGTTAGTACAAAAATGTATACCTCCATAATTAAGTAAATAGTATTACTTTTGGCTTTTAAAAATCAATATGGTATGAACATGGTAAATATCCCGTCATTAGTTCTAATAATAGTGTTAGTGACCATGTCATTTTAAAAACTTATAAAAATCAATATACCTACATACATTATACGTCAAAAAACAAAGACAATAAATAATAACTCCATAAAAATCCTTTTCGTGAAAATATCCAACCATACTGAACAGTTTCAACTGAACATTTGTGCAATATTATTCTTTACCATATACGCAATATTCGCAGTAACAGTTAAATGGCAATACCCAATCAATATTATCACTTTTCCTGTCACTATTATTTCCATATTTTCATTCCTCCATTTTTTTTTACCCCTAGGTAATATTTACGCGACAGTGGCTCCCCCTATAATGACATAACGAGGTCCACAGATTATACAGACAAATGTGTTATTTATATGTCAATGTCAATTTCTATTGCAAAGAAAATGGGTACATAATTGAGTGAATGTTAATACTCAGTTATTTCTACGGACAGTTTTCATTGTTAGAAATTATAAGTTAAGTTAGTTAAGTTATTTTGTCGATTTGTGCTTTTTAAGTTGATTTTTTTTCTTTCTAACTTTTATAAGACTGAAGTATTGTGTGGGATTGGATTGGGCATAGTATAATTGGGATTTTCGACTTTCCAAATTCTCAGTCGGTAATGATAACGGAGTACCACGTGGTCGGTAAAAGGCTTTACCTTAATTTCAATGAAAATTCTTCAGTTTATAACGCTCAAGGAGTGACAACAAAAGCGACGGTATTTTCCAAATATTATGTAGGTAGATTTAAGTTAACACTGAGTCTTAACCTTACCTAAATTCAACTGTAAGTCGGTATTTAATATTTGACACTAGTCCTCCACAATCTGCTAGTATGGAGAGCACAACTTTATTGTAGAAACTTTGAGATAAAACAAAAGACTTTCCTCTTCAACATTTAGCTCAAAAAGATTGAGAATCTCCACTTAAAACCTCAGTTGCACTGCCAAAAGGTTAAATACGATCTAAATATGTAAATCAAATTAATAAACGATGCAATTAGATTAAATTTAAACACTCTGACGCTATCAATGTCATTTGTATTGACAGAGCAACTGTTATCATTGCATACAAGTTTGATTAAAGCCATGCAGCATTATTAGTTATCTAGATAATATTATTTGAGTTATCAAACAAGATATTTAGTTGCATCTACTTGATTCACTTTTGTTTGACCATAGATAATTTTTGTTTGTTTTTAAGATCTTCTGTGTTGGTTATGGATGAAAAAGGTTAGATATTTGTTTAATCTGTGTTATTTTCTATGAGCTACATGGTATAGATACTATTCTCAACGAATAAAAGAAAAAATCTATGCAGTGCAATGCAATCTTTAATTCTATGGTCTATAAGAACACAACTTTTGATTTGTATTAAACCTAAACCAGAGGGTATAAGTCAGTGCGTCATTTCTACCAATTTAGAAAAAAGAACCGTTTTGTACCGTAAGAAATATCACAAGATAGTAGTAGTTGTAAGTCGTAACACTTCTTGTTGTGAAATCTATCTAATTGGCACCGAAAAGGGTACCAGTTCAGCATGTGCGAGGATCTTGTTCCTGTCATGTCAGTCACAGAAGCTTGTCTCGTCCCGAAGTAACTTGACTGACAAGCTGGTCTTTAAATTCAATTAAAACATTTTCTACATATAGTTTCACATAGTAGTTATAATCTTTCTTTATTTTTGAATAATATTTCTCAAGTAAGGGTATGCGAAAAGCGTCGGCAACGTCGTATTGTCTTAAAATGTGTGAACTCAAAAGCGACGGCCACCCTACTTTTTAGCGGAAAGTTGCGTAAACTCCTTAGAAAATCGTAGTTTCATAAGTTTGAAAGTAATTGATGGAGTACGACCCAAAATAGTGACTATTTTGGGTCAGGGTTTTTGGCAAGGTCGATGGGTACCATAACCTTCCTATGTAAGACCAAAGCCTTGACAAGAAATGTCTGCAAATATTTAAGTTGGCAACTTTTCTTTCTATTAAATGAATTCATTGGAAAGTTTCCTCCTTCCACTTTAATCGTAATTTTTCAATACTAAATAATAATATGGATAATATAATTTGTTGACTATGGTTTTGGATTCTTTTTTATTAACAAATATTTTTATTTTATTTCGTTACACTTTTGCCTTTAAACCGCAGTGTCACTGATCATGATAAAGTTAGGTACAAAAAAATCTTTCTAAAATCTTTGAGTTCTTTTCTTTTTTGAGGAGAACAATCATCTACTGATTTCTTCCGCCTTGGGTGAGACGAGAGAGTGTCAGACTTACTGACTAAATACTACCCCTTCCCGCTCCGAGGTGAAAGAGTTGAACGTTGGATTTACGGACTCAAGGAACGCCTTAAGATAAAGTTAGTAAAACTACTGAATGAATTTTTATTCGGTTTTAACCAGCTGGTAGACTGATATCTGCGGAAGATTTAAGTGTATAACTCGAAAATGTTTTAGGAAAACCTGACTTATGTCTTGGTATCAAGATTTAATTTTAGATGAGCTTGGTAGCAAACCTTATTTATCTATAGTGAATACTTAGTGATAAAATGAACGATATTTGCTTTGTAAATAGGTTGCCTAGTGACAGTTTTGTTATTACTAAGCTACAATAATGTCAGACCTCACAAAAAATCGACGTGAAACAACGCTTGCGTTGTGTGTGAGGTTACCGGAGGCCAAATTACCGTCTTCCCAATCTTCCCAAACCCGATTCCCCAACAACCCTTAAATTCCTAACCCCCAATAGGCCGCAACGCACTTGTAACGCCTCTGGTGTTTCAGATGTTCAGATGTCCAAGACGGCGGTGATTGCTTACCATCAGGTGATCCGTCTGCTCGTTTACCGGATAACATAAAAAAAGCCTCCACCTTAGTGTCTCTCTATAAGGGAGTAAAATAGGGGTATCTCTACTTACCTCCTTAGGGATTAAAAAGACGGCATTGTTCTGTATTTATATGACAAAACACTCCATTTCACCAGATAGCATGAGTTGTAGGAGTATATAGGTAGGTGACCTGAGATAACACAAAATGTTGCATTCATTTTTAATCACTTTGATAATGTTGTTTCAATGGAGATTATTGTTTTGTCGCTCTTGTCAATTGTGGCTGCGAATTATTTTTATACAAAAAATGATGTTCTTGCTTACAGACGTGATGGACGATAAAAAATATGAGTAGAATTTAATAGAAGACTTTATTTAATACTGGATTTTGCCAGCGGCTTCGCCCGTGTTCACACAAACATATCATCAGTCTATTCGTGACAACTGCTGGCCAAATGCCTCTTCTCACACGGAGAAGGTTTGAGCATTAATAATCAGCCTTGCTCAATGCGGGTTGGGATGGCTGGCGTCTGCGTTGAAAAAGCATCCTATCGCCGAAGTCAGTTCATACCCTGTCTGTACAACTACCAAATTTCATAAAAGTACATTCAGTACTTTCAGCGTGATTCAAACATCAAACAAACAAACTTTCACATTTTAATGTTGTGTGATTTAGTACACGTCAAAATTGTTCATGTCTTAAGGGTAGCATAAAATCTGCAAATTGTATAAAAAAGTTACGCTTACTAACACTATTTTACGGAAAAAAAGTAGAACAATATCTAATGTGTTGACCTAGGTCATGTCATGGCCAAAGTTTAAAGAATTTGGGTTACCGCGGTCTGGAAAACAAGTGCGAGTCGGGAAGCTCGGCTAAAATTTTTGTACGACATACATAAATGAACGTTTTTATCAACCACCTTTTAACTAACAGGTACTAAGCGTGAGGAAGCAACTTTAGACCTAAACAAACCCCCATTACCATTAGTTTTAGGTGTCCATTACATGCATAGGATAGGGAAAACAAAAAAAGTCGCTTAATCAGTTCAATACACTCCCGGTGAAAGAAAGAAGCAGTTCTTTCTATTTACTTTCAGTGATCTTTATGTTTAACTTCGAGGTTCCTTATTAAGTAATTTATCTTTGTGTTAAATTTCATTCACAACCTTGCATGAACAGTCTACATTTTAAGGTCACTATGTCCGCACAATACCTATCTCTTTATCACTAACAATTCTATATCATATGACTACCAAAAAAATTATCCGTCTACCGAGAATCTCAGCTCTATCATTAATACAAACATTGACCAATTTCCAACGTGTCGGTTATCTTCCATTTATTTATAAACGTAAACAGTTGACATTGAACCATATTAATACAATCAGATGGTTTGAATTTGTAGCACAACTAATATTCTGACAACAAATAAAACATTTTACGAGTAGCCATAGTCAAACGCCATTATGTTTGCAAAGAAAAAAAAAAGTATGGAATAGACATGTTAAGCATAGACAACATTCTACTCCTTACACAATATTTATGGTCATTGTTGCCATTTATAAAAAAAAAACAAAACAGTTATTTGTTATAATAAAATAGCTATAAAATATTTCAACCTTACCTACATTGAGTTAGTCACTGTGAAGAAATGTGACCAATTGTTCTTTTGCAATAAAATAATTTATTTATAATAAAACCAACATGGTGTTCTTGATTGAAATGTGATTGTAACGGCTGCGCTGTTTGGTTGTTTCTTTCTTTTTTATGTGTTTATGCGTTTGTCTCTTTCTTGCCTTGCGCCCCCTTGCCGAGGGGTGAAGGAATCCGATAGGTCGTAGTAGCAGGGTGAGTAGATTGGGGTGGGGGTGGCAATAAAAACTTAAGCCTATGGGCGGGGCGGGCCTATATTTATGTAAACGGTTTTATGTGGAGGAACGCAAAGAGACGCATGCGTTACGATTGTGAGGCCATTGTAGATGGCGCTCTGGTATTTCTGTAAAAGTTTTCTTTACATTATGTACTTGTAATCTAAAGAAAACTAGTCCCATGTTCACAAAAATGAAGATTTTAATTAGCTATATTATTCTAGCTTATGTTTTATGTAGTTTACTCTTCTTATACTTCATTTCTTCATTCTTTGAACTCAATTTGATCCCAATACGTAGTTTCATATGGAGAAGAACGATTTTCCGTTTTCCGTATCCCAGGAAATAACCTCTTCTAAAGAAGGCATCTAATATAGGTACTACTTTTTAGAAACTGCTTCTATTACAAAAAAAATTGTGAATCCTATCCTATGAGTAGGAAATCTCTAAGTAGTTACTAGTCTTAGTAGAATATCTGTCGTCATAGACACATGTCTAAAAACCCGTACAAATATCAATAAATAAACGAACCTTCTCAAAAGTTAGATTTGACAAACTTTCAACGTTCAAAATGCTACATTTTTCCGTCTGATCCGATCCTTAGTTGTTGCTGAACGAATGAGTTTCAACGAATGAACTAAGTTTGGGTGAAATTTAAAGGGGAGTCCCACTAAACAAGGTTGCGTTTCCGTCAATACGTGTCTAGGGTTGGCAGTTCTATGTATAGGTAACTAGTTTGTTTTGTTCGGTTCACGGGGTGTGGGTCAGGTCAGGGTTGTCTCGGAATGTGTCTGGATTTTTTTTTGTAACAGTGTAATATTTTTGTAATATCCATGAAGTTTATGGAGTGATGATAGGTTCTGAGTTTCTGTGAAAGATAGGTCTGTGTTTTGGTAGCAGATTGATCATATTTAAACTGGTAAAAATAACAACTAGCTCAGTGTTCCTCTAAAAGTGTTGGTATCAAAAATAAGAACACATAGAAAAAACTTGTACTGTACTGTACTGGACAGTCGTTCTGTCGTCGCCGCGTCGCATCTTGTCTCGTAGAATGCTGCTCATGAATATAAAAGCCTCTAGCTTAGCTTAACTAGTCGAGTGACGTGAGTTAGCTGATAATATATTAATTAATGTATTCTTTTTACTTGAAAAACAAAGTTTTCATTACATTTCTACAATACCTCTTAAACCTTGAGTACATAGAACGTAATCAATAACTGACTTCAACCACCATAATCCATTTTCTTCGAATCATTGAGAGTACTAAGACACTCCCTTAAGCCGTAACGTGTCCATAAAACACACACATACTAACCTTTGTCAAATACCATTAATATAACACATGGGTACTCACACAATAACAAGACTTTCATCTTGACATAAAATCATGAGGATTTGACTACAAACGGCGATACTAACTGTAAGCTATATTTGTCATCCATTTCTCTGTAACTACTTAACATTTAATTTATTTTCACTTGCAATAAAGTTTTGCAAAAAGAGTATTAGGTAGTGACACCCCTAGCGCGAACGTTTGATGTTTTACGATCGCAGTGCTCGTCATTAAACTTCCCTATTTCGGACGGATCGCGTAGGGCTGTCACTCACAACTTAGGGTGGATCTATAAAGGCTGAATGTGCATGTGTTTGACTTTGCCGCCATTAAATATTCGAGTATTATTTTGATGTACCATTTGCTGGTCTTTGAATGAAGTTTCAATAGTTTCTATGTTACTTTGATCTGTTTTAAAGAGAGAATTATAATAAAATTGACAGTTTTCATATTAAAGAAGTTTATTTTATATTCTCTGTATGCTAGCTTTCCGCGTCCGGCCTCAAGTGGGTACGAGATATGATCTTTAATCGATTCGTCGCGTTATCGGTTCGAAATCAGGTTTTAAGGCATTTAATCGGAGTCTGTACTTGTGGATTATGTTTGTTAATTATCTCACTGTTTCTGATAAACAGAACAATTCTAGACTCTGTTTTACTTTCCAAAAAATACTAAATAAGATGTAACTACTTATTTAATTTTTATTTTTTTTTCATGTATAGTATGATAATCTAATGTGTTGCCGTATGTATTCTGAGATGTTTTATTATATTATGTAACTATCAAAAAAGTAAAGTTACCTAACGTATCATAATTATCAAACATCAGAATAGATTTTTTTAATTTTTTTGCATAAAACATTTTGTTTTTCGCTAGTAAGAGTTTGTCAACCCTAAAGGTAGGGGTGAGAATTTTACGTGCCCCCGTATTTCGGGCAGTAGCGCGAACGGGCAAGGTCGGTATAATAAGTAAATATAAACATACATAGCTACCAAACATACAATTTCTTTGTTTTACCACCCGACTTCTCTTGTGTTGAGAACAATACTTTTGTAGTGGAATATTTTTAAATTTAAACTAAAGGGTGCTTCATTTTTGATGATGTGTAAATGTGACTAGGTTGGATGCTTGTCGCTTCCAACCGGCTTATCTAGAAGTCATTGGGGGAGGCCTATGTTCAGCATTGGACGTCTTATAGCTGATATGATGATGATGACGATGAAATGTGACTTGAACTGCCGCACTCAGAGACATTTAATAATTACTTAAACTATTCCTTAGTAACGATTTTGTTCCGAAAACAATTACTAAGAACTGGCTTAAGTAACCATTAAATGACTCTGAGTACGACAATAAAGTGGATATACTGAGTTCGTTCGTTGAATTAAATTACTAACTAGTTATCATCAGCAACTCATGACAGTCCACTGTGGCTTTCTCCACAAACATTAATAACAATAAACCTAATCCGTATCTCAAATCAATCTAAATTCTCAATCTCTAGTCTCTCTTCCAAATTTTAATTTAAATGCTAATGTAAAAACGATAGCTTGTTCGTGTCAACCCTAGAGGTAGGGTTGAAAATGTTATGATCCCTGTATTTCGGGCACTAGGTAGTATTCTCACAAGGTCGGGGTGAACTCGATCTAGGATCAACATTTTTGTCTTAGTACTTTAGTATTAGAACCTTTTGGGATAGAAACTTTTTAGTGAGATTGGAGATTGGAAGGGTATTATGAAGTGGAGATAGTTGTCTTGTTTATTGTTTTTTTTGAATAATTTTTTGAAATAAGTGTCTGACTTTAGTAATTGACAGGGATTTAGTTGTTGACAGGTTATTTTTAGAAAATATTTGCTGTTATGTCGTATACAGGATGGTGAGAATCGAGATATCTATACATATTAAATAAAAATAAGGAGTACCAATGTTTATTTTATGTAATAATAACTAGTTGTAATCAACTGCTTAGGTAGAGCTGATCATGCATGAATAACCCGAAAACTAAAACGATTAAAATTATAAAAACAAAAATAAGTTGTAGCGTTTTTCAGGAGCGTTCCGTTTACACCCTATTCATTACATTTAAAATTATTATCTATGTAGGTCTTGCCTATTATAGTCTGACAGTATGTCTATAAGCATATACACGTATACTGTCTATGTATATCTTTGTATGTATATGTGATGCATTGTCTATTTAATCTAGTACATAGTTACATAATACTGATAGAGTACAATATATTAGTGATAAAGATACTCGTGTCATTTAGATATACATAAGCACATACATACTTTTTATAGATATATAGAATCTTTATAGTAAGCATATTATAAATGCGTTAGATAGACAAGTTGTATGTTTGTTATTCTGACGAATAATACTACTGGACAGATTTGGATGAGGTACAGAGATTATTAGTCTGGAATAACACATTTACATGGGGTATTTTTTTATCGTTAGAACGCGGGGTAAACCAAAGGCAGAAGCTGGTAATATTATAAATGTATAACTTAGTTAGAATGTATGAAATGAATTCACGTATGTTTGTGACTCTTTTATTCGGCACGAATGGACCAGCTCGACCGGACGGATACCGCAGCTTTACCGAAAACCGACGTAAAACAACCGCTGGCTTTGTTTTGTTGTGTGAGTAAGGTTACCATGAGCCCAATTACACCCCGTCCGTCCCAATCTTCCCAATCGCCGATTCCCCAACAACCCTTTTGGGGTTTAGGGATTAAATCCCTACGCCGGCAACGCACTAGTAATGCATCTGGTGTTTCGGGTGTCCATGGGCGGCGGCAATTGCTTACCATCAGGTGATCCGTTTGCTCGTTTACTGCCTTATACCATCAAAACAAAGTCTGCCGAAAGGATTGGGATGAAATTAAGCGCAGAAGTACTAATGAAATAACACTAAGGTATTTTTATGTTTCCCTGGTACCACGAGCGAAACTGGTGGCAAAGGTTAGTTTTTATAAACGTGTATAATAATTATTACACTATAATAAGTATAAGGTAATTGTTTTTAATTACTTTTATAATATTCTAATAGTCACAATTTAATTTCTTACAGGATTGTAATAAAATATATAAGTAAGGATAAGTATTCTTTACACACATTATAATATGTATGTAGGTAATTTGATACATCAAGTATAGTTTCATAAATAAATTAAATACAGTAATAAATTCTCTATTTTGTATAGGTATCTAATGGGAGTTATGACTGATTATCTTAAGGTAAGCTTCTACAGGCCCGCATCGTACGCATCGCACGCATCGTACGCATTCCGTATGACATCAGTACGTATCGCATGTAGACATTGCTGATGATGCGGTCCGTACGATGCGGATCAGTGGACGCAGTCTAAGTTTCTATACAATACATACTAAAATCCGTTGCGTGCAATGCGTCCGATGCGGGCCTGTGGACGCTTACCTTTAGTCGACTTTTATAACTCCCACGGGTAGAGAAGGAATGGCGTCAAATAAATGAATTTTGAAATAGAAAAAACGTTATAATGCCAATTCCCTTTTCAAATAAATGTGTGAATAAAAAAAAGTGCAGATATTCCTGGCAGATATATTCTGCGTTCCTTTTTCAAACAATGTTGCCTTTGTTTGTTTTGACGTAAGTTGTAAACTTCTGGACGTCTTTGCGACCCTGGTACCTAGTACAATGAGTTTGTTTCAATTAGAACCGAATTTGAGATTTTGTGGTTACAAATCTTGGTATGTTGATATTTTATTACGAACTTTATTAAAGAACGTAAAATATAGTCTGGTCTGCGGTAATTTTTTTATATGTCGTGTAATTTTCTTTTTTCTTTTTTAATTTTGGATTAAAGTTTGGATTAGTGTGGCCTTAAATCTGAACTCGCTAAACTCTTACGTTTGATGGCGAGAGGCGCTCACTACATAATTTTATTACATAAAAAAAAACAATTAGGTACAATGCAATCCAAATTATGCTTACCATACTTAAATCCAAATAATACTTAAATCTAAATTAGTGTTTTTGTTATAAAAAAAAAATATCTGACTTTCTAAATATTCTTCCCAAACAAGATTCGGCCTTTTAATATTAAAATTTTAATGTAAAATGTCTTATGTCTAAGCACATACTTTTCCCATATTAAATTCAAAAACCTTCATAGTCCTTGAGCCAACCGTCGGCAGTTTTCTATATTACCCAATTACCCTTATTTTATTTTAAGGGGGAGGGAGTAAGAGTTTTTAATACGGTATTTCAATCCGCATTACCTCCTCAGCAGATCAATAAAGTGTCAACCGTATTGAATTCAGTCAAGATCCGTATAAATCCCTATCCCAAACTCCGGGAAAACAGATTCGCAGTAAAAACTAGAACTGGCATATAGCCAGTGGATTCAAGTGTATCTATAGAAAAGTAAAAACTTTTTAGGTACCCTAAATTAGTATTTGAGGTCGTAAAATGAAGGCTGGTTTTAATAAAACTATAGTATTTTCTAGAACAGTGGTTCCAAATAGACAAAATATGGACCGCGTAGTTAAAAAAATAAAACTAAAAAATATACAAGTAAACAGATCTGTCCATTAGATACCACGGATGAAGCTAGAATTAAATTTATATCAAAGGAGACAATTGAGAAGAGCAACTGCCTTCAAAACCGTACCCGTAAAAAATCGGGTTTGTTTGACCCAGGGTGTGGGACAGAGGTGTACAATACGACACGTTATGCCACTGTACAATGTACACCCAGTTTTCACAATTTCTGTTGTGAGTCCCATATAATAGGTGGTTAGCCTATTGCCATATACCGGGCACATTTCTCTCTCACTATTGAGAAATTTTCGAAAAACCGAAAGCAAAAAAAATACATCCGACTCGGCCAACGAGGCAGTCCTACTTATTTCTTTAACTCCTTAACCTCCAGATATTTAACTATGTTCATCTATCAGTTTACTAAATAGGTCCGTTTTTCTATTAGCGTGTGGGAAATCAATTATATCGCCGATAAATATGATTAACTGGCTGTCTGCCATTTATTACGCAGGTAATTAAGTGCTTCTAACAATTCCTGCATTTTTATTGATTGTATTTACATATTATTATTTGTTATTGACACTATGTCTCATCTGTGACTTCACCTATATATGGAAACTCCATTAGACAAATTAATCACTCCTGATTGATTAATTTGTCTAATAGAGTTTCAACTTTATTCCCCTTGTTGTAAGGTCGAGATCCTTTTGTGTAGACGCAGCCCTACAGGTCAAGTTTCGGTAGGTTCCTGTTCCTTATTGGGCGGGAGGAAACGCCCGGGTGTCATCACTGTGAGGACCGCCCGGAGGACACGGTAGAACATACGGTGGCGGTGTGCCCTGCGTGGGCTGAGCACCGCCAAGTCCTCAGGGATGTGGTCGGCGACGGCGACCTCTCGCGTCCGGCACTGGTTCAGGCCATGGTGCGGAGCGAGAGGGACTGGGATGCCGTCTCCTCCTTCTGCGAAGCAGTCATGCTAGCTAAGGAGGAGGCGGGGCGCGTGAGAGAACAAACCTCCTCACGCCCCAGCCGTCGCGAGGGACAGTCCGGGCGTCGGGGATCGCGAGACGATCTCCGGCCACCGTAAGTGCGGGCCTGCGGACGGCGAGCAAGGGTAGCTCACCGCCCGAACAGAACCAGACCCGTGCGTGCGGCGCGTCGCGTTCCGCGCGCGCCTCAAAGAGCCATCAGACCACCACAGATGGGGCCCAGTAGGGCTGATGCCTGATCCGGAGCTGCGGACTACCTAGCGGGTTTACCGGGGCTCCGGCTCGAAAAGCAGGAGAAGGAACGGGGTGGTTTTTAGTCAGTAAGAGTCTGACACTCCCTCTCGCCTCGCCCAAGGCGAGAAAAGTCATTGGATGATTTTCCCCCTCAAAAAAAAAAAAAAAAAAAGCCCTACAGGTCAGGTTACTCCAATTTGGCTAATTACTGTAATTGATATTCAACTTTATGTTTGTTGTGATATGGTCGAAAATACATTGGAGCTGGTTATTCCGTGATGTTACAACCAATTATGTATTGCAGATTCGATTGTAATTTGACTTGCATTAGTCTAGGCTAATTAAAAAACATTAGCTATTATCACCCGGTTCCGTCCGATCGGTTTTTTGTTTATTTATCTCGTAAAATTAAGAGCCTATGTCACTCTCTGAAAAATAAGCTTTCCAAAAGTGAAAGAATTATTACAATCGGTCCAGTAATTTCGGAGTATACTCGATACAAACAGACAGACAGAAAGTATTTTCTTTTCATACTGTTAGTTAGTACAGCTTTGTTTTGTTTTTCACCATAGTGTTGCTATTGTTTCTGAATGCTTCAAGTCAAATTACCCAGTTAAACAATTTATAGAAGTAGTTAATTTCAAGATAATTATCCACTGTTGAATTTAAATTAAGTTATTAGTTGATTGTCTAACACTATACTGCTATTATAACCAATTTACTTAAAAAACTATTGTTTTTTAAACACCCTGTTCCTTTACTTACTTTTTTATATTTCGTCGGCGTAACGTTTTTAGGGTTAACTTTAAAAGTAATAATACGCATTGACTTCAATTTCCACACAGAATAGTTCTTTGTTAAATCTTTAGGTTTGGGTGTGAGGTGTGCATAGGTCCAGGAGGCTATTCCTCCTGGACCTATGGCCTGAACTCTGGAGCAGGTCTAATTAGAGGACTCAGTGCCCCTTATCGGTGCTGAAGGTGGCCATCAGGGTGGTTTTAGTGAGGTAAAAATACCAGACTCCCTAGTTCTTCTCCCTAAAAAGATAGGCGCCTTTTTAGGTTTCACCCCGTCAACAAAAAAAAGGTCAACGAGGAAATCCTAATGCCAGTTTTTTAAAGAAAAGACGAAAGAAAAAGGACAATATATTGATCACAAATATGATAAAATGTAATGGAACCCGCATTACATTTCGCAGTAGCCTGTTGCTCAGCCACTCTGCTAAACACACAAAATTGTATGACAACGGCACGAACCAAGAGTCCGTGGAGAAGTAATCTATAATATAAAAATAAGTTGGGTTTTCCTTCCTGACGCTATAACTCCAGAACGCACAAACCGATTTCCACGGTTTTGCATTCGTTGGAAAGGTCTGGGCTCCGTGAGGTTTATAGCAAAGAAATTTCAGGAAAAAATTCAAGAGTAAAGCAGGAAAACAGGGAAAATCATTGGTGGCGAAACGGAGTTCGCCGGGTTTGCTAGTTATTAATAAAAAAACACACACAAACAAACATTAATTTAACTCTATAATGAATCTAACCAAACATTTTATAACTTTATAACCATTTCGAGGTCGAAAAATCAACAATAAAAATGGTTTTAGAACATTATAACTTACCTATATAAGTATAGCGTTAAAATCATTGTTATTTGGAGCACTTTCATTATTTAAAAACGAATATAAACCATAGCGTTATTAAAATAAAGATTATTATAAGTATTCGGAGAGTGAATTCAAGTTTTTATTACCTAAGTTTTATGGTAACCTGAATATTTGTGGCAATACTTTAAACATACAGGCGTTTTAGTGATTTAGTATTGAGAAAGGTTATGGGTAATTGTTATGCGCCATGTTTTTTTTTTTGTAAATCGTGTAGCAGGCTGTTTAGGAACGGTTTTAGAGTGCTTTATCACCAGAGATGTGCTATGTAGCTATGCTACGAAGATGTAATAGCTAAGCTGTGAAACTATGTGACCGATTCCACTAATACTATTTGATGTAGTTGTACGAGGAAAATGCGCAGTTTCAGTATGCGATGTATTTATATTGGAGAAACCATCCATAGCACAAAACATAGCACAAAACAGAGCTTAGCTGTGTCCAATTTCAACAGTGCTAAGCTATGTGTACCATTGAATATGATTGGTGGAAGCCAAACGCATCTACAGCAACGAAGCGTAGCACATCTCTAGTGCAAAAGCAACCCCCTACCACAAGCTCAACAGAACTTTAAAAGAGTTACAAAGAAAAAAATAAATACAAAATCTTTATCAAACACCCCTACAATATGATTTACGGGCTCCCACACCGAGCCTAGTGCAGCAGAAAAAATAGTCCTAACTTGGCATCGTCCCGGAGTTACAAATCAAACAGAATATATAGGTTATAAAAGTGCAACAAGTATTTGCAGTGCTCACATGCAGCCCGAACGTATCCCCACTTGGTTTTATGGCCTATAAACAGTCTTTACGACTGTCAGGATAATACCCATTCGGCTAAAAGGGTTTCGACCACTCCACAAACTTATAGATATATAGGTATATTCTGGTAATTAAAAATGTCTGGATACAAAATAATCTGAAGTTCCATCATTGTCTTTTGGTGAATTAGAGTGAAACTTCTTTTGTGTAACCTTCGCTTGCTTAGTGGTCCAAGTTTGATCGCAGTCGCAGTTCAGATATCGAAGTCCTTGGAGACTATTTCCATTCATTGCATGTATGAGAGAATAATATGTGTTTTAAACGCGTAATATTGTTTTCTCACTCACCCCTTTTTACATGGGACTTATAACACAAATGGTGAAGAGTGATTGTACATTGTTTAGCGGCATTATGTGTCGTAATGTGCATCTCGGCCTACCCCTTCAGGGATAATAGGCGTGACGTTGATTGATATTTATTTAATTTATTTCTTTACCTTATATTTACATTAAAATAGATTTTTTTTTCACCAACTTCATCTGCGGCCTTTTCCACCCTCGTGGATAACGTGATTGTCATAAGAAGTGGTGCAAATTTTCAGGTCTTCACGTTAATGAAAATAGGGTAAATAAATAAAATTAGTTACGTATTTTTTATTTTCTTACGTTAACAAATACTTTCGAAGATATGTCGATTTGAAATATCGCGTGACGTCACTTCTAGGTACATTTTGTACGTAGAAATGACGTATTTGCTCACACTCCTTGATCCTCCTAATAAAAGTTTTATTTTATCTAAGTATTGTTATCTTATATGACAAAATAAAGAAATACGTGTCTAATATTTTTCATTGCCTAACTGGCGGACTAAATAGATTTTTAATTTTCAAACCCCGTCATCATCCCAATTATCTTTCGTGATGGCATGGTACAAGTAACCTACTACCACATATTTGTACCAAGAATACACATTTTACCCATTCCCACCAGTAGCTATAGTTCCGTATAATAGGCAGATAATCCTATTGTAACCGGGCAATCATCCAGAATCAGTTTTCGTTTTTCAATATCCGCAATTCATTGCAGTTACATAGATTCTGGACATGTGCCAGGTGCGTCGATCCGCGTGTTATCCTAATCCCTTTTTATCATGTGACTAATATTTAACCGGTGAAAAGTGGGTGTTGTATACAACTTTGCTTAACCTTTTGGTGAAAAACGGGCGTGTTGTTACGTTGTTTACAGCTAGTTGTAAATTTTATGAACGAGTCTGAAGTGTCGGAGCTTTGTAGGCGATTCCCATCGTTTCTATTTCTGGTAAACTAACATTTCTAGTGTATTTATGAAGCTAGGTGTTGATGTGACAATCGTTGTCGGTATTGAAGTGTTATTCCATACGTACATATCCTCACGCCTGTCTCCCATTCGGATATGCAGAGATAATGGCACGCCAATTGCTACGAATCTTACATACCTCTTTCGCTTCATTTACAGTCATCAGTATTTTCATGTATGCCCGTCGGTTAAGGGTACTTTCAGTTGGGTCCTTTAATATATTGCAGATCTGATCTCTATTTTTATTTTTATTAAATCTTTCATACATCATTACTACGTGTCCAAAGATACTATTCCACCATCTTTCAATTATCATTTTGACACTATTCACGAAATTACTTTGCTGACAATTGAAAATCATATCAGTCTTCTTTGTGACATTAATCAGCCACACTTACCCAACCTCTGCAACTCCCATAAAGGCAGGTTCTACAATAGAATCATGTCTGTCATTAAAAGTTTCCATTAAGATGTTGACATGTAATAATTTCAACGCCATCATGAAATATAATCGTTATTACATCTTTAAATGTCTGCACAACCATTTTTACTTTTAATTTCTCACACACAAATCTGTTTTATTGTAAACATTCCACTGTTTCTTTGTTTTATTCGTGCTATAACCATATTAATTAGTTTCGATATCTCTAACGCGAGTTTTTATTCAAATCGTGTATTAATTTGTACGAGAAAACACGCCGTTTGTATGATACATTACAGTTTCCGAATAATTTTCGCTAACTAACTTCAGTATAAAAAGTAGATTCCATTTTTGCAGTATAATGAACAACAAACTCGTAAATGCGTACAGAGAGCAGCTCTGTGTTTCATTTGTTTTCCCCGCCACAACAAAAGCGTATCGGTGCACATAATTATATGTCTGCATGCCGTTTATGAGTTACGTGGCGCATAAATGTGACTTATCTTACGATAAAATGTTCTCATTTTAACGCCGACGATCTCCCTTTGTACGTTTTTGCCATCACCCATTAAATTCAACGCCGCCACTCACTAGAACAGTAAAAGTCACTCAAAACCCCGCAAGTCTCCACAGAACTTACGTCGCCAGGTTTAAGTTAACCATCCCTAATAAAACCTATGCGTTTCTCACCGAAACCTGGCCGTATACTTGCAGGAGTGGATCATAAACGCCCCACACTACATGCGAAGCCAAAAAGTCCAAAAACAAATAGCTTCATATATAATTATACAAGAAATAAAACGCAGGTTTATTACTGTGTGGTTTATTCGTTTTATGACCTCCCAGGATCGCATTGGATAGACGTCAGTTGGGAGCCTAGACGTCGTAAATAAGTATGAAATATGATAATTGCGAAATTCTTCAATATATTACGATTTAAACATTGATGATTCGCCTGACGTTTTGTAGGGCCATAACTCGGTTGTTCGCGGAATCTGCGGACGCGCGCCGTCTTGCTCGCACCCTGCGCTCGCGCCACCTAAGCTAACGCACAAAGCCTTTTGAGATCCCTCGATATTGTGTTTCATGCACTCAATATATTTTTGTTTGCTTTTTTAAATGGCTGTATTGTATGACATTAGTTTTGCGCACTAATATCACGGGAAACTCGTATTTTATTGTGATATATGTTTATTAGCTGTCAAATTGACTTGTATGTAAATAAGTGCACTGATTTTTTATTTATTTATTTATTTAAAGGATTTTTTAATATCACTTCAGATTAGCTGAAAGATTTAATGTTTCACCAATCATTATTTTATCGATAGCATTTTTTTTAAGTGGGGAAAATCGTCCAATGACTTAATCATTTCTCCTTTAGGTCAAAGGAGAGAAGATCTTCTCAGAGGATTTCAAAGGAGCAAAGTGCAAATCGTAAAATTGGCGAAGTCTAAATGGATATGGCGATAAAACAATACAACAGCACAGGAGCTGTGCTGTTTAAAAATTTTCAAAGAGTCACAGAAGATACTTCTACTTATACATAATCTCACACCTGTCTCTCATTGGGGTAGGCAGAGACAATAGAATACCAATTGCAAAACACCTCTTTCGCTTCCTTAACCGTCATTAGTCTTTTCATGCATAGTGCAGTGCAATAGTAGTACCCTTAACTTAAGATACTTCTATTGCACTGATTAAACATCCTAGTAAAGAAAACACATTTCAACCTAGACAAAAAAGTAGAAAAACAACAGAAAAGTAAGTAACAAGAAACGAGCATAACGCGAAATACAAGATTTAATTAATCAACTAACACGACATTTGCAACATTAAACCTTAGTTACGTTCAGATAAGGACTAACTAATTAATTTTTTACGACCATGTACACAATTAGCATAGGATACGGTGATTGATGCTGCCCGCCGATTAAAAGTCGTCGCTAATTACGTGTGACGATATAACGCACAACACTGATTAAATTATTCCATCGTGTTTACTTTATACGGGGAGATTAGGACGGTTTATTACTTCAGGAGTTATGGTAAGAGGTCAGTGGGTCCTATAGACGTCCAATGGTGTGACACTAGGTAATTCCCTATTGGACGAATAACGATAGGTCCTCACTAGCCATACCTATCTGGTTCCGGAGCTGCGGATTGTCTAGCGGGTTACCAGGCGCTCGAAAAGCAGGAGTAGGAACGGGGTGGTTTATAGTTACTAAGAGTCTGACATTCCTCTCGCCTCGCCCAAGGCCGGTAGAAGTTATTGGATGATATTCCCCTTCAAAAAAAGATAATTTGGTGAGGAATAATATATTAAACCCCGTTGTTAGGAGTTTTTGATGCTGTACGAGTAGCAGAAGTGATTGAAAGTGTGGAGATTAGAAGGCGCTGGGCGCTGTCTACAAGCATTTGATAGGATCGAGTCTATAACTGCAAACCATACATGATTACAATACTAAGCTTAATGAAAAATACGACTGCTGGGTCTGGGGTCTCGGGTTTGCTTTTCGAAGGAAGGTATTACTGGGTTTCTTTCGGTTTTTCAAAATTCCATCTGTTAAGGAAATTGTTGTAAAATCCATTGTAATAATGGACAGATTATATCGTCTGAAATATCATATTGGCAGTGACGTATTTAAATAACCGCTTAACAACAATGTAGATAAGGTGTAATATAATTCTTGACCTACAGATAGTGACAGTAGCCGAAACGACTCGACGAAATTAGTGCATTTTGTATATTACATATATCTTATCGGTGACGATAGCTTATCGTTGTATAATGCGCGAGTATGCAGACCATGTCCGCCCGTAATATTCCAAAATAAATATTGTAAAGGCTAATACGTTAGAGGTTAGGTAGGTCAAGGTATTCGTTGTTCTTTCGTTTTGTCTTTGAAAATTGTATTTGTCCTCTCCTTGAGTCAATGTACGGTATTGACATTGATAGTTAGCAAATTGTTATCATTTTCTTTAGGTATATATTTGATGGATCGGCGTTTGGCCACTATCTCGCCTGGTGGTAAGCGATGATGCGTCCTACTAGAGCACGTCTGCCCATGAGTAACACATATCAGTTTAAGTAGCCACTGCTGACCAAAGGCATCTTCTCGCACGGAGAAGGCTTGAGCATTAATCACCGCGCTTATTTAATGCCGTTTGGTGACTTCAAACTTATAAATTGGAAATTAAGCTCAGGTTTTCTGACGATAATGTTCCTTTACTAAATGTCACTTTTAAGGAAGCAGAGCAGTACCCTTAGTATTAGTTTGCTTTACGTGTTAACGATGGACGGCGCTCTGATTGGCCGGTACGAATGAACCAACCAATCAGAGCGCCGAATGCGGTTTCGTTTCGATTTCGTTAAACGTATCAAAACTCGTACTAAGGGTACTGTTTGTTGTTCACCTACTTTTCAATAACACTAAAACAAATACGACTACTCCTAAATTAGACTCATAATATCCTTATTAGGGCATCATCCAAACCTCCTGCTTTCCCAATCAAACAGTACATGCCTTTAGCAATCTCCCTAGACCAATGAGGAAGTATTAACATATGTGTTAATGGCCAATATAAATGCAATATACAGTTCTAGAGATCATCTATTGACTATCACTGGAGATATAGACGTGTGAGCATAATAAAATTTAAATTATAATGTGGTTGACCATTGATAGCGGAACTCTGTGGTTAGAACCGTAGACAACATCTGGCTTAGGCATAATACACAACGATCATTGCGCGATTAAAAAAAAAGAAACAAAAATTATCTGTGGTGGTAATATTTGAAATTTTATTCCGTTTGTTGTTTTTAGAGTGCTATAGGCGAAAATTATTATTAATTATTAAATAATTAATATTGTTAAAGGTCAGTAAATGCCACAAAATGACATATGGAGATGTGTAATTCAATTAGGTGTGCGAGAGTGATTATTGCAATGCTTCTGCCGCGTTATTGTTTAATAAACATTTTATTTAAATTAATTGTTTCAAGCCCGCTGGCCTGTCTTGGCCTTATATTCACTCCCTTGATGTGAACCCAATGAAACAGTTATGTATCTCTTTTATAAATGTGTTTTTTCAGAAAAGAGGAGGCTGTTGTAATTAAACACTCATCGAGAGTCCTGCAATTCTTATTCTTACTAGGTACATGTAATTTTCTTTTTTTCATCTTTTCATTATTTCGGTTTTTAGAATATAAGATAATTGAACTAACAATCAAGATAGATAACCGATTTTAATCCAAATTTTCTGGATGGATTTAGGTTTAATAGAACTGTACCCTTACTATGAGTTTGCTTTACGTTTAAAGTAAAACGAAACGAGAGCGCGTTCGGTGTTCTGATTGGCCGGCTCGAATAAACCAACCAATCAGAGCGCCGAACGCTCTCTTTACTAAGGATACTGAATGTCAAAAAATCGATTTTATTTTAAAAATTTGAATTGACATTGTTATTTAATTTCGACGAACAGTCTATCAAAGATTCTAGAAGCCAGATATATTAAAAAACCGTCATCAATAATGGAACCAGGACCATATAAAACAATAACACACCAACAGAACGTTGAGTTATCCATAGTTATAATTAACGTGACGTCTAGATAACCTAATTTACAATGTCTGTAAACAAATATCTGACAAATGGCTGTAAGAAGTTACTTTATAGGCTTGAACTTAGTTAATTTGAGGTCAATTATAAATATAACTACACTATACATAGATGCGATTTATGACTGCCTGTCTTTTACCTTGATCCTTGATGCTTTTGAGGTTACCTTACTGTAGGTAAGTGCTTAAATTCATAGTGATCTGATGTTTGTCTACCGAGAGGATAGAAAACTCAATGCTTACTTACATCTAAGTAGTATTAAGTGTGGGAAAGCCATGCTTCGGCACGAATGGGCTGATTCGACCGGATTGATACCACGGCCTCACAGAAAACCGACGTGAAACAACGCTTGCGTTGTGTTTCGTTGTGTGAGTAAAACTACCGGTGGCCCAATCCCCAACAACCTTTAAATTCCTAACCCCAAAGGGGCCGGCAACGCAATTGCAACACCTTTGGTATTTTGGGTGTCCATGCTGTGGCGGCGATTGCTTACCATCAGGTGATCTGTCTGTTCGTTTATCGGCTTGTTACATAAAAAAACTATGCCAATGGTATAAATCTGTATTATAATATGTGCAGTAATTGTGCAATGCATGTTTGTGAGTTTCTTACTACTAAACAGCTGAAGCCATTTTGATGCATTTGTCAAAAGGATAGATTGAGACGGCCAGGTACTGACTAAAAATTCGAAATTATAACCAAAAAGTTAGTTTTGTAGTGTATGTTTTTTATGTTGGTTTTTATGACTAATAATGTAAAAACGGCTGGTCGGATTAGCATGTAATTTGGCACACAAATGAACCAAAACAGGACGCTTGCGCCGCCGGACGTAGGTACTAAATTTACGGAAAATCGTTACTTGTATTTAAATTTTCTTCCGTTCTAATTAAAAAAAGGTTTAGATTATTCAAATGATTGTAGGGTATGCCTATTTAAAAACCTATGTGGAATAAATTTATTATGTACCACCTCCCATAAAGCAAATACCCCCAATAATATGTCATACATGAGTTTCGTTTGAACGCGTGACACTTTACGGGGAGCGCGAGACCTTACAAACTACGGCTGCTACGGCCCTCTATTTCTCAATTGCCAACTGTCCACATTTTAATGTGCCACTTTGTGAGCGCTTAGTTATAACTTATCTACACCTTTGTACTCATAATATTATTAGGCAGGGCTGATATTTTGTATCACAGTATGGTCTCGGATTCGACTCTCGGGTCGGGAAAAGTATTACAGGGACGTATTCGGTTTTTCAAAAATGTCTCATTAGTAGCAGGGTGTCTGGAACAGTGCCCTGTATATCGTAATAGACTCACCCACTATTACATGTAACCTATAACACAAATGGTGAAAAGTAAGTGTACATAGTACAAGGGCAATACGTGCACCTCTGTCTACTTTTATAAAACGCGTGACGATACATCTACTAAAGCTACGTTTATCTTAAAAATATTATTGATACAGCACACAGACATACAACCACACATGACTACATTTCCACACACAATTCTGGAACCGCCGTGATGCCCAAAGGGTCTGAACATGCACCATGTAAGAAGTCATTACGACTTTTGTGAATTTTAAATTTACTTTTAAAATGTATTGTTAAATTCGGCACGGACTACAGAAAGTGAAAATGCTTAATGGATTCAAGATCATACATAAAACCGAGCCTGTTATGCCCAAGGGGGCTGGACAGAGGTGTAAAGACACCACTTTTGATATTTTTTATGTAGGTAATAATTGAATTCATAATTCTCTGTAATGAATCGAAGTTGAATTGATTTCGGTTTCGTGATATTTAATTGTGAATTCATTAATTTATTGTTCTTTATAAAGGTTTTAAGCATAATTTACATACACCTTTCTAAAATCAGGCAGGTTAGGCAGGGCCGTAAATGGGTGTCATGTGTATGTGAACTTCTATGTTTGTAAACGCACCTACGACACAAGAGAAAATCCAAGTATAGGGCAACGTTATTTTAAATAAATATGAAAAAAAATCTGTAAGTAGCCCTTTATTTTTCATTAACTAAAAACAACTGTCTACACTCGTTTATTTAGAGAAAAGCTCTACTAGTTTCTAGTCATAAAAGGACTTCTAAAACGTCCTGTAGGCTGCGCGACGTCGTCGCGTCTGCATACGCTATTGATGTGGAGTCCCTCTAGTTAATTTAGTATGACTCACGATAATGATTATAAAAAAAACCCTATTTTTTCCCAGTAAATATCTGCAGCAACAACTTTAAGTTTTCTTTTGAAATTCTGCTAGTATCCTTATCTTAAATACAGGCATTACTATTCGTTACACACGGCGACAAGGCACAGCGCACTACCCTAGGTATCCTAGGCTGTTGTCCTTATTACCTAACGACCTACACACTTATCAGAACTTAGTAAGAAACTTGTTGACATAAAATACATAGGTACTTGACTTTAACACCCACTTTTCACGTTTTTCAGTCTCTATGTATTAGGTGGTGAGCCTATTTTCATGCAGTGAGCTTGATTTAAGATGGTAAAGAAACGTAAAATTTTGCGTTTTCTTATTTCGATTAATAAACGCCATGCTGCCTACACTAGCGCAGGGTTTGCGTTTAAATTTTCCTATCGACAAGTTAATGTTATGAAATAATATAGACTACTAGCAAATCCGGCGAACTCTGTTTAGCCACTAATGATTTTTCCTGTTTTCCTGCTATTCTCTTTATTTTTCTTGAATTTGTTTCGCTATAAACCTCACAGAGCCCAAAACTTTTCCAACTAATGCAAAACCGCGGAAATACATTCGTGAGTTCTGGAGTTATAGCGTCAGGAAAAACTCGACTTATTTTTATATAATAGATATTTCGCTTACTATCAATTTAAAAAAAGTCATCCCATTAATCTTTGGTATCAAAAAATAACCCAATATTGGTACTGTTGTCTCATCAACTGGAGTAAATTGAACATTAATGTATTACTTTATAAGTTAAGTAGAACCTCTAGAAGCAAGTCCTAAATGAATTAAGAGACATCTTGGTAGTTATCATAATCTGGATTACCTAACACCACCTTTTTAGGTCTTATGCCACACTAAAACACCATTGTCTTAGACATACAACAAAATTCTCAATCTGCCATTAAAAATTTCAACTCCAAAAACAAACATCTTTTGAACAACACACAAGTGACGTCGCCACTACTATTCTTGATTAACCCTAGAACCGCGACCGTGGGTACAAACGGCACCGAGCTGTTTACAATGCAAGAGTACACATCGAATTTTGATGGAATTCGACAAACTCAATTTCCCATTCAAATAGGTTACTGGCATTGGGTCACTAGATATAATTGTGGTGGGACTGCCCATGCAAATCCCATCGCATTAAGATTAAGCAAGTTTCGCCTTTGTGTTGAAGTACTATGGTCGGTATTCGGATTTGCGTTTGTCGGTCAAGGACGAATAGCAGAGTGAGTTTAGTGTGATTGTGATTGTCAAGGTAAGTAGGTGATGTGTGGTCGATATTGTGTTGTCTGGCGGTGTGAGGGTTGAAATAGATTTGTTAGTTATTTGATGAGAAAGACATTTCATATAGATAAAATTCATTTATGAAATATTTTCTTGTAATACTATTGTGAGATACATACACACGTATATTAAAAAGCTCTACTAGTTTCGCGTCACAGCGGGTCTCTTAATAAGCATCATGAGCAGCGTTCGCGACATGAGAAAACCGCCAACATCTTGCCCAACCCATGAACAGAACCTGAAACTACATAAAATAACCTCATGCGATAGGAAAGTCCACGTAGCACAATTTCTACGTGCACTTAGCATAATTATCTTATTCATTAAAAAGTTTTATAAATGAATGATAGTTCCCATACTGTTACGACGCATTCATTACAAATATTTAACAGAGAATAGAGAGAGATAAATGATATCGTAGCGATGTAGCTTCAAGATTGCTTTTAATGTGTAAAGTCTCATACTTTTTAAACTGAGACTAATTAAGTTGCTTTTATGAATAAACTGTGCTTCTGTCGGCGTCTTCGCCTGCGTTATTCCAAACTATAATCGGAGTTTTTCTTTTTGAGATTTGAAAATCATCCAATGCCTTCTCCTGCCTTGGCCGAGGCGAGAAGCAGTGTCAGAATCTTACTGACTAAAACCACCCCGTTCCTACTCCTGCTTTTAGAGCCGGAGCCTCGGTAAACGCGCTTGGTAGTCCGCAGCTCCGGATCAAACCATAATCAGGGTAGATTATCGTTACGAATAATGTTCCAAATTTCATTCCGATACCTTCAGCCGTTTGGGTGATTGCCGAGACGATTAAGTAACAAACAAAACTTTCGCATTAAAAATATTAGTTTAATCATGCTTTTTTACGAGATTTTCTTTGGGTATCTATTTCCAAGATTTTTAAAGTTTGAAGTTTTAGAAGTAAACTTCAACCCAGTTTTGTGCTAAATAAGATAAGTAAGTATATGTAGTTACTGAAACAAACTCTTGTTAAAAGTTCAAGTATTTTCAACTAACCTACATAGTTTCATCTCCAAACAAGACTTTAAAAAGATGCAGAAAGTTTGAAAATTTGTTTTTGTGTGTGCCTTCTTAAGTAAACCATAAGAGTGCATTTTCTAAAGATGTGCTATGTTACGTTGCCTTGAATGCGTTTGGCTCTCACCAATCATATTCATTGTACACATAACTTTACGGACTAAGCCAAGCTATGTTTTTTATATGGAAAGATGTGTGATATGGATGTGTGCTATAAATGCCTGTTATGGATGACTTCCCTACTATCGATATATTGCATACCCGAGCGCATCTTCCTCGAACAGCTACATAGCTTAGTATCAGTGGAAACGGTCACATAGTTTCACAACTCTGGTGGAAAAAGCCCCCTTAATGTTTAGTGTTGAGTTCGATGTTTAGGTTTCTATATAACTCCTCTACTACTTACCCCCTCAACAAAATATAAGCGTGACATTTTATCTCTATAACATAAATAAAATTCAAAACAGAAAAGTTGACAAAACACTTTATTTTTTAAACATTTAAAATGTCATAAAATAACTGAGATAATTTACAATCGAGCTAATGATAATTTTTAATTAGTTGTCACTTAAAATCTTGTTCAAAACTGGAATTGCGTATCTGCGGTTGGTCCTAATATTAAAAAAGCGCGTGGACATCAAAACGTACCAATTTAAAAAGTTTTACGAGCGATAAATTTTGGCCAAAATAGCCAAGTAATTTTGTTGTCAAAGTAACTTAATTAGTTTATTAAGATACTATTAATTTTGTCATAGTTCTTTCAATGTTATGATCTTTCAATTTTGTGCTTATATTGGGATAAAAAATCCGTTTCGTGTCGTTTCCTTAGAGTTGGAAGTCTTGATAGAACGGGATCATCAAACGAATAATCGATTCGATTCGATCGATTTCAGTCTACACACATTGTGCACTATATTTTTAATTTTACACGTCTCACCAACATCATTCTTGTATAGTTATTTTGTTTTTCAATTAATATCGCATCTACAACACATAATATAGAAACATTATAATAATTATTTATATTTTAACGGCGTTCATTTGATAAGTAGTCTGCACGACTTATCTGCCGGTCGCCCGGATTAATGCGTTTTATTGTCGCCTCACGGACGACTTTTATGTCGCATTTGCATATTTTTATGGTTTTCTGGCGGTGAAATTAAAGTATTATAAACCGATGCAACTCATTGCGATACAGTCATAAGTCGTAAAATGTTGTTGTTGGTCGTAAAAATCGCGTGAAATAAAAACTGTTTGAGCAAAAAAGTTGCCAAGCCATTTAACCGGAGTCTGAACTAGCAGCGATTGCGTATGATTAAGGGCCTGAGGGCGCCGCCAAATGAGACGTGGAAACGTATCTTCGATTGAACAGCTTTCATGACTATTTGATTGACTTCCAGTAAACGAGGGTGAGGGAAATTACGGGTTTATAGCCTACACACCGGTTAGGGAGACATTTGAATACCATTTTCGGTTTGTCATAAAATTGTTATGGTTTTGCAAATAAAATCTAATATGTTTTAGTAGAATTTTGTGTTTAATGGCGCTTAAATTATTGTGTAACGTTGCTATCAATGTGCGTAGTACTGTTTTTTGAACAGTTGGATATTGATGGACATTTAGACAAAGTACGTATAATACCGTATTATAGGAATAGTTATGTAATTACAACTCGTATTATTTAATTATGTAATTACAACGTTAGTTCTCTTTGGAAGTGAAAGATTAGGAATAACTTAAACACGCATTTAAAACAGTAAAAAAATAAAGCCTAAACGTCAATAACCAAACGGAACAGATAAGTATAGAATCAGAGTTAAGTCTAAACATTAATTAGTTCATCAATCTCCGTTGAAACTCGGCTGTCCTCTTTCGCATTAGACTTGGCCACAATTCCAAGCGTCATGGCGTCATGTGATAAAAATGTCAGGTGAGCATTCACAGCGGCCGTATCACTCACATTGTAAGACAACTCAATGTACACCAACAGATGAACTCGTAAACTTAGTAATTAGTTTGAATGCCTTCAACTCAGATGGCTGGCTACATACAGCTAGATTGGACTTGCCAAGATGCGCTCCCAAGCACTTTTATTGCCCCTTAAACAATTAAATACATCGACATTTTTCTTAAAGTAAATTGGCGTAAAATAATGGAATAATTTAATTAATAAACGCTACTTTTTTGCTATATATTTTATTGTGAAGTTAACACATACAATTAACAGTAGGAATTACAAATAATAAATGAAAAAGTCGCGAAAATGAGGCTTGTTCTTGTACAGAAATAAAATATGGCGGCAATAAATCAGTACATAAGTTTGTTGTTTTTCTTGACACACAAGTTGAAATGTACCTATTTTTATTGTTTGCGGTTACACCAACCAAGTAATAAACTATATAAGTTTCCATAAAAATCTAATAATAACCTCTTTTCCTTTGTTATGAGAATATAATGTTTCCGTGATTGTTAGTCTTTCATGGGACTTGCGGCGATCTTGTTGAACTAACTTAGGATGATCTCAACATTAAATATATTACGTTTAACGTCATATTATACATTTGTTTTCCAAATATATACGTTTGTAGGTAGTGATATTAAGATTACTTTAAAGACACGTTTTCTGCGGTTGACTTGTGGGATGGTTTATCGTTATAGAGAATTCCAGACTATATTATGGCACTGAAACGTTTCTTTTTGATAAGATCTCGATGTTTTAGAGGTATTATACTATGCTACAATTATTTGTTGGACTACTAGGTTTGTGCAATGCCCCTAGACATACGACTGATGCGTCAGTGTCGCGCACGGTAAATTGGTTTGTGATTCATATTATGCCTAATTGATTTTACTAAGTCTCACTACGTACCCATATAAATCACATTGAATTTTTTGTTTATAAAATCTTCTACATCATTGGGAAAAGTCGTCTAAATATAGGGCATTTTTGTTAGCCAAATAAGGTTTTTTTTTTATTGTAAAAAACCATAGAAGTGTCAAGGCTAGTTATGAAAAATAACTATAATACTTGATGTAAGCTGATTAAATTAGTACTTTAGCAAACTGTAAATACCTGGGGCTGGCAAGATATTGTTGTTTGTTTTTTTAATCGATTATTCGGAGTCTGTCCCTTGGCATATACATATAAAGTAACACTAAAAAATGGCTTACTACCGGACTCTTCGGGAAATACCTCACAAATAACATAATAACAACTCCTTAAGTCATAACTAATCTTGAAGACAATTCCTTTCGTTTTCCGTCTGTCTGTGTGTCCCAAGTAATCCTTTGAGTCCATCCGCCTCATAAATTGATGTGACTTAACCACTAAACCAAGTAAAGAATGTGCTGCGCATGAGCATATGTTGAACTAAACAAGGACAAGAATGCCTCAGTCTCTACTAACTAAATTAATGAAGTTGTCCGTCTGTCCGTCTTGTATTTATTTGGTTTAGTTTGTGTATGAATGTTGTATGTTTGTTTGTTTCTACATCTTATTAATAATGGTAGATGGATGAAGTGGGTATTTTCAGATTTGTGTCTTATTATGTTTGTAATGATTTGGTTTTCAGTAGTTATTTTTCTATGAAGTAATTTTAATTGCACCTGTCAGCCATTAAACGTGTTTCTGTTTTGATAATTTCTGAATTCGTGTAACCTTGCATTAGCTATTTGATAGTGGTGTGCAGTGTTGTCTAAGTAAAGGTGATAATCATTGGTACATTATGTGTGGTTGTTTCTTCCCATTAAAATGATTGGCGTTAAATGGATGAATATGAAAATACTTAACTACCATAGTCGAAAAGAAGCTTTTCGGAGCTGCAGAAGAGCTGACGGGTTGCCGGGGCTCCGGCTCGACGAGCAGGAGTAGCAAATGGTTTTTAGTTAGTAAGAGTCCCACACTCCCTTTCGCCTCACTCAAAACGAGAGAAGTGATTGGATGGTCGTCTCCCCTCAAAAGGCTTAGGAGCTACAAAATATAACTAGACTAGGGTCTTGTTAGGGAGGTATCAGCTCAACCCCACACGATACTTTCAAACCCACACATTGGGTAGATGTTGTTATAAAAGCATTAAGTTATTAAGTAATTAAAAAAAAAGTCATGTTTTTTTATTTTTATCAGGAATGTAATTGCATCCTCTTACTTTGGAAAATTGCTTTATTTTTAACAACAGTTTTTTTTAATATATTTATTGTTCCTGAACGGATGTCGGTAGAGGGAGCTGTCATCGGACAAGCGTTGGAACTATTAAAAGGGTTTTAAATAAATATATCCATATTATGTGAACAAGGATGTATAATGTGGTTGATAATGGTGGTAGTTTGACAAAATTATGTTATTTTTAAATACTTTTTTTTTTAATAACACTAATGTTAGATAGTTGTGTTGATAATACACCAATTACTTTAATATTTAAACATGGTGTTGTAATACAACAGTAAATATTTTATAAAAACTATGAGTTTACCTACTGTTCTTTTTTCTTTTGTTGTTTTGAAATATTGTCCGTTATGTTATAGAGTAAATACTTCCCTTATTTGCTCAGATTCAATTCAACTCAACGATTAGTATTTTACTCTGTAAACTGCCATCTTAAATTTTCTAAGGGGCGTTTTGACATAAAGCTATGAATGAAAATGGTAGCCCTGTTACTATCCAATCATTTTCAGTAAAACATAGACAAAACCCAAGCGTGTGATTTGACTAAATTACCAGTCTAAGATAACCGAAAATTCTCTCATAAAAACTCCATTCATAAATTCAAACTTACCAATAACTATACACATAAGAAACGCAACATACATACATAAATACATACATCAAGTTACACCGATTCCGCTAAAACCCAACTAAATTCAGACCACGTATCGACAGTACAAGTGCGGATACAGCGATGGTAAAGCGTGCGAGGATATGAAAATCATTCATCAACCATTAGTTTCGTTATAGACGTATTGTTAACTCTCTAATTGTACTAATATACACAGTCCGTTTGTCCGTACGTCCGCCGTCCGTCTCTTGCGCATCCGGTGTCAAATTTATATACAAACCAACCAACATAACTTCAACTCTCTGAAGTTAGCCGCAGTTATGAAAGAAAGAGATGTAAATATCAAATAACGGTGTGAAAGACAGAGATAACGCTACTTGTGTGGCTAAGTTCAGGAGGGTCAAGTTACATTGGTGGTTATGTAATAGTTTCTCAGAAGATTCGACCCTGATTGGATGGCCTAGAAATGTTGCCGCGACGCATACTGATGGTTTTATAGAATAGGGCTATGGGTTCTACGAATTTATTATGGCAACACTTATAGAATTTATTAAGTTTGATTTATGGGCTTTTGAGCTAGACTAGACTTGTAAGATTGTGAATGAAGCTAGATAGTTGGAATTAATAATGAATGAATGATTCTTACAATTTAGTTTATGAAGAGTGGTACTTATTGTGATTGATACTTTTGATGTAATATGAAAGAGTGGATGTAGTTGTGTGCCGGATTGAGTAAATATTTTGTTTACTTCAGTAACTAGGTATTACATGAATATTAAGTCATATTCAACAAAAATACTTACGAACCACGAAAAGGACGTAACGGGTAGGAGTTTCCTTTTGGGATTTTCCTGTGCTAATTTGTTGTAAAAATCTATTAGGCCAACCTAAGAGCCTATAAGTTAAAGTAATCTAAATTAATGTGTTGTATCCGTTGTTTCTAGTATATAACTGTTAATGCTTATCATTATTAACTATATTAAGCTACAGTCGCCAAAGATGGCCCAATACCACTTTTTAAAAATAATTTATATTTATGTTGAAGTGCCAAAAACTACAACAATTTTTGGATATCTCGATTTTCAAATAAATATGCAACTTGAATATGTTTTTTTCTTTATCTTTTGTCTGTAAGATTTTACGAGGCTTTGGCTTTGTAAAAAGGTGGGGATTTTCTGACGCCTGAACATGATCATGTTTTAAATTTTGTATCATCAGTCATCAAAGATCTAATCGAATGATGGTTAAGTAAATTAAACGGTAATCTATGTAATTAGACGATTAAACCTAATAGAAACTGCACATAGGTTAATGTAGATTAAGTATAATACCTAAGTAATGACTTAGTACTAATTAAATGGGTTCTATGGTCCTATTTAGAGGTCATAAAATAGAATTATTGATCCTTCTTTGATGTCGATAGTAATTATACTTCTTTTTACTTTGTTACACATAGTGTCTTAGTTTTTATTAGTTTGCTGTCGATGGACTGCAGAAAGATGTTTCTACTGTATGCAGTTACCTCTGACCTATACAAGTATGTATTCTTCTGTATACTATCTGTGTTATGCAAAATTGTATTTTTTTTTTATGTTAAAATGGTAAGTAATTGTAGCCGCTCATAGACATCCGAAACACCAGAGGCTTTACAAGTGCGTTGCCGGCCTTTTGGGGGTTAGGAATTTAAGGGTTGTTGGGGAATCGGGGATATAAAAGGATATTTTCGATCATTAAAACTAAGATAGCAATTAGTTTAGTTTGAAACTGAGGCTAGATACCGGAACGGCGTAGTTTTACCTGCTTTAATATTATGTATAAACTAAGAACAAAACGACTTTCAACTGATCAAAAATACATGAAACAATAATTTAATTAAATTTACACACATAACTGTACTCGAAATCGTTTTCCAATCGCGTCTGTCACTTGTAACAAACGAGCAACAATTATTAATTGTACTAATTTCCTGTTGTCATGACAACCAATTAGGCTTAAGAAAGCCTAAGATAGTCATCAGCTCGTTACGGTGGTGTCACCGAAAATAGCCCTGGGGCTATCATAAAGAGGACAATACATTACCTACCGCATCGCCATATAAATTCCAGTCACATGATTATTCTTATTCTGCGCGTGAGTCTGATCAACGCGTATGTATATGCACGCATGCGCGTCTATTACCATGCTAAACGATTCAGAGAAATTTTTCGCAGACACCTGTCCTGTTCTTATTGGTTTTAGACTTTGATCCCTTTGTTTAAGTGAGCTGTGTGTCGAATAATCTGATGAGCGGATTCCTGTCTTGCCTGCGCCGGAGTGCGTATTCAAACCGTTTTCTTAAATTTTCGTATAAGGAAACGTTTTATATCAATGTTGTCTGAGTCATACCGGCCTATTAAGCTTTTACCATCATTAGGAATTCTTGAGCGGCTTATCGTTCCTCTTTGCTGCCCGGTAGACCGAAATACAATTCAATTTGGTTTTACCGTGGGTAAATCTTGTAGACGCGGCTCTCTCTGTCCGAACCATAGTGACTTCGTCTGAGCACAGATATGTAGTAGGCATTTTTCTAGACATTTCCGGTGCCTTTGATAACGCGTGGTGGCCAATGCTACTCCTTAAACTGAAAGGTCGTGGTTGCTTTAGTAACATACTATTATACACTTATTTTCTTCACGGTTCTGTAAAACTGAAACTTGGTAATTTTTCTCGGTCGAATTTGTGGAATTTAGGGTTTGATGATTTGCTCGCGACCCCCCTTCCTTCTGGTTGTACATTGACTGGATATGCGGATGATGGCCTTTTGTTAATACAATCAAATACTCGAGCCGGACTAGAGAATTTAGCTAAGGACTGCCTCAGTAGGATCTGCGATGGGGCGAACGTAATCTATTAACTTTTGCACCCCATAAAACCTATCAATTATTGCTTAAAGGAAATTTGAAATCATGGCCGTATAAACTCAATAACGTTCCCGTCAAACGTAAGGAGTCGGTTTGCTATCTCGGTCTAGTCCTAAAAAAAACTTTTCTTTTATTGAACATATTAAGACTATTAGTGAGAAAGCCAAAAACAATTTCTATGCGCTCACGCGAATTTCGAAGGCTACCTGGGGTCTCTCTTTTCTTACGCTCAGAACTATCAACGGAGCAACCTACAGGATGCGTGTGCTACGGGGCACCAGTGTGGGCTGATAGGGCCACAATAGGCGCGGTACGGCGGAAGCTTCTCCAAGGTCAGCGTCTAGTTGTGCAAAAAATTGATCTTTCTGTGTAAGGCTTATAACGGTTAGCACAGAGGCCCTACCTGTCCTCGCGGGACTACTTCCAGTCGATCTTGAGGTGCACGACGTGCTGCCATTTACTATTGCGAGACCTAATTTTCCGCAAACTTTCTAGCACAACGTGATCGAAGCAAAATTGATAGATTGCTCAAGCCATTAACGGACGTCTGGGATAGAACTTCTGACTGAGTGGCAGTGTAGATGGGAATCTTCTACCAAGGGCCGCCACCTCTATCAATTCTTTCCATCCGTGCATGAGCGTCTAGAGAGGACATGGTGGAGGTGGATCACTGTGTCCCAATTTCTTACTGGCCATGGCAACTTTAAAAGCAAATTGTTCTCATTTAAACTCGTATTCACCATGGTGCCAATGTTCGACAGCGCGTCGCAACATGAACAATCCGCCCATCACATATTAAGTGTGGTGTCTGGCAATCTGGGCGTAACACTATGTTGGATAATTTAATTGTTTCATCAGGTGTAGTTTATTACACGGACCTTGTGGAGTCACGAGCAAATTTCCGTGCGTTTAGGCGTTTTTGCCATACCTATTATTGGAAGCAAGTATAACAGCTCACGCATAGCCCATTTAGTATTAGCATTTAATATTTTAGTTTTAAATAAAATATCCGAGGTGCTTGGCGACGGGGGTTTCTCCCAGTTGTGCAGTCTCTTTTGTGCCTTAAGGCTAAGTCATCCTGATTCCTGAGAAATTTTTCGCAGACACCTGTCCTGTTCTTATTGGTTTTAGACTTTGATCCCTTTGTTTAAGTGAACTGTGTGTCGAATAATCGGATGAGCGGATGCCTGGCTTGCCTGCGCAGGAGTGCGTATCTAAAATTTTTGTAGAAGGAAATCTTTTATATCCCCAATGTTGGTTTGTATGCGTAATTTTGGTCGTTTTTAGTCATATTTTTGGGAATTATTCCATTAACAAAAGTTTCCTGAAGTAAATGAAAATACCTCTACTAGTTTCAAGTCACAACGGGACTCTTATTTGCCGCAACGACGTCAAGGACCCAAATGAAAAGAATTTGAAATGTGTTGAATATGAAATATTTGTGATACTTATTAATTGTTTTCGTGAATACTATGTAATGTAGAGATGTATCTATTATATTTTCTATTATTTAAGTCATGCAACAATGGTAATGCGTGATAAAGTATGTAATTCTAAGAAGAATCAATTAGATTTTCTCTATCAATGGGCATGCTACGAATACTGAGCAATTATTAAATTCTAATTTTATGATAATATAATTGGAGATGCCGTGTCGATTAAGTGATTGAATGATTAACAGAACGCATAGCTCGTCAGGTAACTACAGGTCGTAGAAAACTGTGGTTTAATATTGAAATGATGAAATTTCTAAGACATAAAGGCCGGCAACGCATCTGTGACTCCTCTGGTGTTGCGGGTGTCCATGGGCGGTACTGATCGCTTACCATCAGGTGACTCGCTTGCTCGTTTGCCACCTATTCCATAAAAAAAGACATGACACCCAGACCCGAAACAACAGTTTGTGGATCACGCAAAAAGTTGTTCCATGCGGGTATCGAATTCGTTTTACGATGCACGGCAGCTAGCCTAGCCACCACACTAACCGTGCAGTCAAGATTCTCAGTAATGGTTCGAAATTAAGTCTGTCTGTCATAGTCTGCAAATAAAGAATTTGAATTTGATAAGACAATATTCCCAATTTTGTTTACAGGCGATTAAGCGTCGTCGGTACTTTTTAAAAACAAACGACGAAAATAATGTAACATTTACTGCATTTTATATGTAGAAGACATGTTGTTATGATTCGTCTAATAAAGTATAATATGTTTTCATAGCAATTATGTTTACAGTTAGTCATTGTGTTACATTAGATTATCAATTTGTTACAACGTTTTAAATTGAAAGATTTTTCTTACACACTACATACTACTTCTCTAATGTACAGTGTATACAAATATTGGACGATATGTCTTCATTGTGAATTTGTAAGCAGTTATTGTAAGATAGTATATGTTGTTTACTATCTGAAGTAGTGACAAAATTAATTATGTGTGTGTGTGTGTGTGCTGTTCTGTCGTCAGCACGCGGTTTTTCTGTCTGTAAAGATTTGGAAAATAATTTAGCTATTAAAAAAAACTAGGGCCGAAACCGAAACCATGTGACCAATCATAGTTACCTTATGATTAGGAATCCTACGTCGCAGGAGCAGGAACGGGGTGGTTTTTAGTCAGTAAGAGTCTGACACTCCCTCTCGCCTCGCCCAAGGCGGGACAAGTCATTGGATGATTTTCCCACCTCGAAAAAAAAAAGAGCTCTCACACACGAATGCCATGAGCGGCACGAACGACATCTGCGGCTTGTCAACTGCAGCCGTCGATATTTCAACTTCAAGAGAGCAAACGACGCCGACGGCTGCCGCTGATCTTCAACAGTTACCTCTGCCGCTTGTGTGTAAGAGCTCTTAAATAATAAACATCCGCTTTTACAAAATAAAATGTATTAAATTAAGGCCTACTGTACTATCCACGTAAATCGCACGTTTTGAAGATTACAAGACGAATGCTTGCATTTTACGTAAAAACAAAACTGTTCACGGAGCGGGAATGTTGCGTTACTCACTCCTCATCCAAATCTGTCGATAATTTTCTGTAGGTTGCATGCATCCGTCAAATGACGCGTCGTCATCACAAGTAGTCGTAAGTTGATTACTTAATAAAATCTATAAAGCCTATAAAGTTCACACGAAGTCAACCGGGTCATCTAATTTAGAATAATCTTAATACTAGCACATTTCAAATGTACCTACAGGTATCTAATCAAAATTGATCATTATCTATTAGTGAATAGACACTAAATTTCTTATTCCCGAGTTAGTAGTAATCAAAATACTTAACATGTTTGGATTGGACGATCGTAAACTTTGATAGTCCGCCGTCCAATCAAACGTTAGGATTACCGGGAATCCGTAATCACTGAGGTAATACGATTTTAAATTCAATGGCTATCGTTTAAAGTTTATTTTCCTCTGTACGTAGGGATCATTAAAGCTCATTCGTATTATCTTTTAATGACGTACTTAATTGAAGTTTTGTAATTTAATTTGAGGATGTAATAAGTCGATATCATTTTTGTTGTTGATTCCTACAATGTTTGCACTGTTTTGTAAGGAGGTTTCATTTAATTCTACGCTAATAAGGCCTGGTTTCGCACGAGTGCCATACACTATTTCCTGATCAATTTGCCATTTGTTTTTTCTTTCATACTAATCATGTTCTTCCAATTATGTATACAAAAAGGTTCTTCAATTACATAAATGATACTCGTTTGAGTAAAGTAGGAAAACCACGCTGGGTAAGATTTTTTTGATGCGTAACAATATTGTTTTTACGACTCTTGATTATTTATGTAAATACTTTGTTTACACATTTTTGTCGTGGTTATGACTTGGGTATGTCCTTAACAGGCTGCTGAGAGAGGGGCAGTGGGTGATCTAATGGCGATCACGGCTTTTCTTTTAATTTCTTAATGTTATTCAACATTACAATTCTCAGTAAACCAACATAAAACATCGCTTGTGCTGTGTTTCGTTGTGGGAGTGAGGTTACCGGAGGCTTATTTACTCCCCTTCCCAATCCATGATTCCAACACAACCTCCTAACCCCCAAAAGACAGGCAACGTACTTGTGTTTCGGGTGTCCATGGGCGACGGCGATTGCTTACCATCAGGCTTATATCATAAAAAAGATGGCACGCTGTATTCATTCACACTGTGATACGTTAATGAGTAATAGTATACGCTTCTTCCATCTTCCTTATAAAATATAAAACAGTATCGTTTAGTACAACAGAATAGCCTCATATATCTCTCCATCCTGTTTACCAAACTATTAGAAACATACAGAGATATAATAAGATTCCTTTAAGTCTACAATGCCTTACGTAATATGAGCGGAAGAGCAACATGTATTGAGTGAAGGAACTGCTACCAGGACACTTTCTATTCAATGTGACTGTGTTGACAGTGTCAGAGGGCTTCGTACGAGCTTGTTTTATGCCTAACGCCTTTTATCCCCGAAGAGGTAGGCAGAGGTGCACGTTACGGCACGTAATGCCGCTGTACAATGTACACATACTTTTCATTATATGTGTTGTACGTCCCATGTAATAGGGGTGTCGTTACGTTTAACGAGATCAAAATATTTGTATGTTCGCACCTTTAATGAGATTGAAAGAAGGCCACGTTCGGCGCTCTGATTGGTTGGTTCATTGGAGCCGGTCGATCAGAGCGTCGAACGCGCTTTCGTTCCGATCTCGTTAAATTTAAAAGCAAACTCGTACTAAGGACTCTGATACACCGTCAATCACCGCAGAATGGATTCTGATGAAATTTGGTATACCGAAAGAGTATAAACTGATTTGGGTGATCGGATACTTTTTATCTCACGGAAACGTGACCGAAGCCGCCGGCAGAAGCTTTGAATTATAGCATAAGTAATATGATAAATGCTGAACACATCTGTACGTATAAGCACAGATCACAGACTTAGTTTGTAATAAAGAATAGCTTAGGTATAGATTTTATTGTAGCATGAAAATTATTCCCGTGTGAAGGAATTTTCACAAAGATGTAGGCAACTAGTAGTTAGTGTAATATGACACAAACATGAACGGGCTCTTTGTAAAGCCTAACGTTTCGCGTTGAAGATGTTGAGCTCATGGTTTTATTATAATTGTCATTTCATTTCAGGGGGCTTACTCTTGAATCCAATTCTAATCAATCGATATTGATATTGTGAAATTTCGTACTCTTCGACTAGCAATACTAGTGCCGATTGCATCTGTATTGCGTGGATTTTGAATGATATAAATGGTATTAGGTTTGGCTTTATATTCCGTACTCTGAATGCTATTTTTAAAACTACGATTGGGATTGTATAGTTTTGACATTGAATAAATTTTATTGAGATTTTATTGGATTGAAATTGAGATTGGTTTCAATAGTACATGCTTAGGTTAAATTTTTGTTAACTATAGGTAATTTTTCTGTCATATATATGTATTTTGTTTTGTACATCACTCATTCTCCAGATTCCCTCGATTCTAAAGAAACCTTCTACGCAACGCTTCTACGTGCTTTCTGCGCAAAAGTAATTTCAGTCGCGAATTGTCAGTCAGCCAGTCAGTCAGTCATCAGTAACTGAAGAGTATCATTTATTATGTTATTCATTTCCTCAGGGAGTAGAGGTAGCATGGAGCGCCACCTACAATCCTTACAATAACTATTGTCATTCTCTAATTGAAAAAAAAGAGTAATGACTTATAATACTCCTATAATACGAGAAAATATTGTCAAAATTTTGAGCCAGGTATAACTATGGTGAATATATTAGTGAAATTCATATTTCAGTAAAAAAAACTCGAAGATGGGTAATAAACAAAAATCCAAATGATATTGTCCTTTGTTGTGTTAGTCGTAGGTTAGGTAATCGTTTGCATCATTCATTGTTTCAGAGTAAAACATTATAACAATACGTATTGAGAAATCGCGGTCTGTTTGTAAATATTTACTATACAGAAATCCTAGCTATTCATGTAGTAGAGTTTAACGTACTAGTAGTGCGGCCTTGTGGAAAAATTATATGATTTTACTATTCCTTCTAGAATATTCTTAACACTCCCCTGGACAAATAGCATTTAAATCACGGGTTTAAATGGTAGTCAATGTTAATGTGTGAGTCTTTTTTTTTGGGCGAAAATCATACCTTAAATAGACGGAAGGTGTCACACATATTGACTAAAAACTACCCAGTTCCTACTCCTGCTTTGAGCAGTTCCGGATAATGTATGAGTCTAATATTGACATTCGACAAATTATTACAAAACTTATCAAGACCTACATTGACTTTTCTATTCATTCGTGTGATTAGCGTATAAATGACATTTTCTGAGATAACAATTTTCTTGTTCGTGACCTATTTAACAATTTACCGCTTGAAGTATATACATTTTAAACATTTTTCTTTCTATAACCTAATCTATTGTTTGTTAAGTTACGATATCTATCGACCATCAAGTAAATCGTCTAAAATATCTACAAAAAAATATTTAGTGGGCTATTTATTAGTTTCTATTCAACCACGTTACACTTTATCACATACACTTTTGTAAACCATCCGTCAAAAAAAAAAAACATATAACTGTCCGACAATAAAGCTAGAAATTCGCAACAGATACAAAATTATATCTACAATCGCCATTGAAAGGAAACAAATGACAGTCAGGCAAATGTAGATAAGGCCTAATGGCTACCCTTACCTAGTTAGTGCATTAGGGGAGCGAACAATATAACCATAGCTACAAGAAAGTGTTGACTTATTAGCCAATAAAGAGGGGGAGTGAGTTACCCTCTATTATAACGAATTAATTATATAATTGGCGAGTGGTAACAATGACATGTCATGACAGAGGATGCACATTGCACATACACACACATGCACATTAAATGGGTTGTATTTTATACAATAGACATGTTATAGTATTGCATGACGGACTGTCATAATCGTTCGTTGATTCCCATGCCTAGGAAAATAATGGGGCTTTTTAAATTTAACATTTTTAGTTGTGGCGTGAGGTGTGGAGTTGTGTTCTGTATATGAGCCTGAATTATTACATATAACATATAACTATCTACTTATTGTTTACTAACAGACTCTAATAATGGCAAACGACTACACTTTTCAATATACGTATTTTATTACTTTTATCAAATGACTTCGTTTCGATAATTTCCAATAAGTAAGAGTGACAGTATCCTCGTTATTATAATTTAAGTATTTTAGGTAATAACATGAACGTTTTAATCTGGCTTTTTACACCAAATAAATATTTTTTTTATTATTTATCTTTACTTAGAACGTGTGAATTTAAAATTCGTCGAAGTTTAAGTCATTTATCGAAGGTCTAATTCTTAGAATCATTTCATTTCAAGGAACGTTTATAAAAGCACAGTCGTATGTTTTGTAGGTACAGGAAAACATGCCGTTTAGAATTTATATCCTTTTCGAAACCTTAACACAGTCATAATACGTAAAATGTAATTACAATAAGATAATAATTATATATAAGGTTCTTATTAAAATATGTTTTATTCAGCGTAATCTTAGAATATGTATAAAATATAATTAATCATAAATTATAAATATTATAATTAATATTCTTAGTGATATCATATCTTGCATCAGGACGAAGGAAACTACTGAGTATGGTTGTAAAAAAAACATGGTAGGCAACAAAACTTCTAAAATATTTGGTGGTGGCCCGGAGGTTTAATACGCCAGCTTTTCATACATGAGAGTGCGGGTTCAAAACCTACCAACGGCAAATACCAATATGACTTTTTCCGAGTTATATGTATTTTCAAAGATTATTTAGATACCACTAACAAAACCGGACTGAGGAAACCTGGACTAATAGTTTTCTAATTATAAGTTTAAAATCGTCAACCCGCATTGAGCAAGCGTGGTGATTAATGCTCAAACCTTTTCCGTGTGAGAAGAGGCATTTGGTCAGCAATGGCCACTTATAAGCTGTTGATCTGATGTGAAACTACTATTAAAGTAAAAACAAAGTAAAAATTATATAGACAAACAAAATTAACGTATAAACGAAACAATTTGCTTTAAATAAAGGTAACTATAAAGTTTGCACTAAACCAAAATAATTTCCATACAAAAGAAGGCATTATTCAAATACAATTTATATTAGGTAGTGAATGAGTCGCCGTAAAGGTGCGTTTAGACTACGAAGGAAATTCCGACATAACATAGACATTCATATCCTCACGTATGTCTCCCATGGGGGTAGGCAGAGACTATGGAACACCAATTGCTACGATTTTTACATAACACTTTATTTCATCAACAGTCATCAGTCTTCATGCATGCTCGTCGGTTAAGGGTACTTTTAATTTGGCCCTTCTTTAATATATCGCCAATCTGATCCGATGTCCGTTTATTAGGTCCATCAATGGGTTTCGTTCGCGAAATTAGGTAATTAAAAAAATATTAGACACTTATTTTTTATTTTATCACATAAGATAACAATACTTAGATAAAATGTATCAAAGTTTAGGAGTGAGAGCAAATACGTCATTTTTACATATAAAACGTACCTAGAAGTGACGTGTTGCGATATTTAAAATCAATATATCTTCGACAGTATTTGTTAAAAAAATACGTGGCTAGTGTTTTAAAATAATCTACAAGACGGACATTTAAATTAAAAATAGTCATCTACCCTATTTACAGACACTTGTTTCTATACAGAGAGACATTCGATTTATACACTGGATGTATTGTGTCGTAGTCTAAACGTAGCTTAAGTTTTGCGAGCTTCTGACACACTACTGTTTAGTAGTAAGCTGACACAATCTGTGGCCTCTATGCATACGGTTAACCACAATATCGTACGTGCACACCGCTACTCAATGTTCTCGTTCGAATCTCGATTTGGCGAATTTTTAGAAGACTTTTTTCGTAAGACGGTGAATTCTTGAGTTACGCTAAGGTTGGTCTTTAGAAGTGTTGATGATCATTTGAAAATATTTAAAACTTATTACCAACTTAATTATACATATGAATAAGTGTCTGATACTTCTATTATCTATTGAGCTGAGCTGATTATTTAAATTTTATTCATGAGGAAAAAGTTCGTATTTAACTATCGTGTAGTGGAAAGTAGATTTCGTACAATAAATAATAACCATTATAATTTTGAATAAAATAAATCGTAGTTCAACTTAGTAACTTCGTAGTACTCACGTAGCTCTTCGGAGCACTTGTGTAGTTCTACGTACTACTTGTGTAGCTCTTCGTAGCACTTCCGTAGTCAATGTAGACAGCGCCAAGCGTAGCATATCCTAGATAGTGCGTAGACGCTACACCAAATATCGCGTAGTTTCTATACAAATATTGCGTAGTAGCTTCATAGTTGTCGCGTAGTACAACTGTAGAAATTACGTAGACGTAGCAGGGCTGCGACATTTTGAGTAAATGTTACAATCTCCAAATATTGCTGTATCTATAAACATAAAATTGTTTCAAATGTAGCAGTTCTTATTGTGACAATTAACGCTCGACAAGTAAAACGATGTGTCCACAAAATATTATGATAGCATTACTAAAATTTCTAATTTACTATCCCCTTTCCTAACAGCAAACATAAAGTAAGTTAAGATCATTAAACTTAACCGACGTGTAACATACAAACATGTTACCGCCATAAATAATATAGTTTAGAACTAAGTAATCCTCGCGATGAGATGCCAATAATTATGGGTACGATGGTAGGGGTTTGCGAAGCCACTTTCATAGCAGCAATAAAAACTTTTCATTGGCCCCCGTCAACTCCGACGGAGGTTTAACTTAAACTCGAGTTTATCTCGCTTTTATAACCCGACGGTATAAACAGACAGGTGTGTTACAAAATCCACATATTTCTAATAAAAACAGAAGTAAATTAAAGTTGATAGAAGTTTTCAGATTTTTTGGTGACGGGGTTTTCTTTTTTTGCGTTGGAATTTAGGAGTATTTAACATTGAATCGTGATTTTGTGATGGCGCCACTGTAGATTTTGGCTCACTGGAGTTTTAATGATTGCAAGTGTGGTTTGAATAATAAGAATTTCGTTACAGAAATCTTGAAAGAAGGCTAGTTAAGTGTTCTTAAAGCTTTGTACAATGGATTTTCCTTATGTGGGAATATCTGTAGACGAAAATGTAAGTGAATGTTTATCTTTTGAGTCCTTGGTTCAAGCACCTTATAAATTATAAAGTTTATGTAAGGTGATCCACAATTATCTGCTACGGATTAAATGGGAGCGAGGAGTTGTGTTTGAAGTTTACAATAGTAAATAATATAAATTATTGATTATAAGTATTTTTTCACTGTCTGTTAGAATGTGCGTATTTGTGAATTAGATATGTTATGCTCAGTATGAAAGTTTCTTTCCGGGGTACGAAATTTCTTCACTATGGTAATCTTCAAACAACATTACCACCCATTAAAGCTGTGGCAGATCATTTCGAACACCTTACATATCATCAAATTAAATAACATAAAACCCACTAACTATTAACTATCCTAGCTTATCACATGACACTGAAAACAAACAAAAACATGAACTTAAATACAATACATTTATTGGCAGTAGTTTTACTTGAAGGCGTGTCGTTAGTACATGATTATGTAGGGAATCGAACAACTAATGTAAAGCTCACATCTTCAATTTGTATTATACACTTTAATAACATCGACATAAGGTATAAAATTGAGTGTATACACGGCAAATGTAAGTCGGTATTGGTAATGTAACTGCGCAAACGCGTGGAGTGTGGCGAGTTGACAGATATTAATGTTTCTTTTCTAGGTATGGCAATGGAACTACGTTATTCAGCCTCTGTAAGGCCTTTGTCTATGGTTAGGTACATCATTAGCTGTGGTTACGTACTCTTTTGTTGTATAATAATTAAATTTATTTTAGTTATTTTTTTTTTTGGGTAGACAATTAAATTTAATTGTGGCATTTGTGATGGGATGTTTTTTTTTTAATTATGATTTGTGAGTTGTTATTGTTTTGCTACTGATTTAATTTTAAGTATTGTGTAATATTGTTTTTAATCAATCTTCCAATTAACTCTTTGAAGGAAATACTTACAACTGTACGAATATCTTATCCATACAGTTATATAAAGATCCGTTCCTCTAAATATAATGCCTTAACATCACGCCTTTAATTCCCCGAAGGGATAGGCAGAGGTGCACATTACGGCACATATGCCACTGTACAATATACACCTACTTTTCACTATTCGTATTAAAAGTCCCATGTAATTGGGGGAGAGCTTATTGCCATATACTGGGCACAATACCAAACTCCGTGCCACTAAGAAATTTTCGAAAAACCGAAAAATAATATGCATTATGATAATAATATCTTATTATTTAACCCTAGAAATAAAAAATGGGTATGCAGAGGCAGTAAAATGTCTTAAAAACTCATTAAAACAGTTTATAACGGTATAAACGTGACGAAAAATTAATATTCACTTTTTATTTTTAATTGCGACAGCCATCTTGAATCGTACGTCATTTCTTGACAGTTGTTAAACGGTTTTCCATATTATTATTATAATTCTGTCATAGGTTTACAAAATAATGGGTATTATTTATTTTTATTAAGTGTTGCTCATGCAATTGAGCTTAGTTCAGCTAAGCTACAATTCAATTCTTAACAGCTTTAAAATTTATTTAAATTTTTTAAAATTAAATATAAACTAGCAACCTCGGCGAACTCAGTTTCGCCACCAATGATTTTCCCTGTTTTCCTTCTTTTCTCTTGAATTTTTACTTTGCTATAAACCTCACGGAACCCGAGAGATTTCCAACGAATGTGGAAATCGGTTCGTGTGTTCTGGAGTTATAGCGTCAGGAAAACATGACTTATTTTTTATTATAGAAATTTGTTATTTCTTCGCAGAATTAGATCACAATATGTAATAATTAGGCAAGTAACCTGTAAAACGAGCAGTTTTTATCAATTTATCTACACAAAAATTTCATCAAAATTCGCCGAGCAGTTTTCGAGAAACAAACACAAACACACACACACAATTACTATACGAGTGGTATCATTAGCATTGCACCACGTGTAACACGGAAGGCTGGTTAGTTATTTACTTTAATTACTTTAAATAATTACAGATAGGTACGAATAAAATCATAATATAATATAATTAATGGCTGACTTCCTTTTCCTCGCCTTAACTAACTAGGTTGGGGACGAAACTGGTGTTCAACGCAACTGTCGTGTAGTTTTACCCGACTGCGCAATAAGAAGAGGGTAAAAATGTATTTGGTTTTCTTATAAGGGAGTGTCGGAAGACGTTAGCAGAATGGAATGAAGTATTTACTTATGGCTTTTTGACTGAGTTAACTTATTACTTATACTATAGGTATCACATATCAACAGCCTATAAGTAGCCACTGCTGACCAAAGACCTTTTCTCACACGGAGAAGGTTTGAGTATTAATCACCACGCTTGCTCAATGTGGGTTAGCGATTTCAGGCTTATACATAACTAGCAAACCTGGCGAACTCCGTTTCGCCACCATGATTTTTTTTCTTGAATATTCTTTGCTATAAACCTTACGGAGCCCGAGACCTTTCCAACGAATGCAAAACCGTGGAAATCGGTTCGTGCGTTCTGGAGTTATAGCGTCAGGAAGGAAAACTCGACTTATTTTTATATTATAGATTAGAAGTTATAAGCCCAGGTTTCCTCGCAATGTTTTCCTTCACCGTTTGTCATTGTTGTCTAAATAACCTTAGAAAAATAACTTTGCCGTTGGTTGGTTTCGAAACTGTACCCTCATGCATGAGGAACGGGTGTTTAAAACCTCCAGGCCACCATGACACCGACATATTATATTTATATTAAATATGTAGTATTTTAATAGACCGTGTGACTTAAGATTTAACATATTTCCTACGTCCTTCTATTGTAAGCTTCACAACAGCTCCTAAGCCTTTTTTTATGGGGGAAAATCATCCAATTATTTCTCCCACCTTGAGCGAGGCGAGAGGGAAAGTTAGACTCTTACTGACTAAAAACCACTCCGTTCCTACTCCTGCTTTTCGAGCTGGAGCCCTGGTAAACAGCTAGCCTAGGGATTCCAACCAAGACCCCTCATAAATACCCCCACAGACATAGCATCAGATGTAGCCATGGTAAGAACCGGTTTTAAATAAATATGCCTATATTAATATGCAGTATAAAACCATATTAAGAATGATGGACATATAAATTAGTACAATGGTAGGGGGGTGACACCGGTAGCCATATGCAAAAAGCCGTAAGTACATGCTCACGTTTAATCGAAAACAGCACTTGAATACAAAGGATTACGTTTCAAAAACGCGTGAGAAGGGTTTGGTAAGCCTTAATTATGAAGGCACGATAGCCATGTGAACATTGTAATAAAGTATCTTTATACAAAATACATATATATTATATGTATGTATGTATGTACGGGATTTCTTCGTTATATTCTTAAAGGCGTGGCTATTTAGTTACTTGGGACTATCGATGTAAAAGAAACGCATCAGGCGTTCGTGGAACGAATTTAAAATAAATTTAAATGCGTTTCTGTGTAAATAAATATGGCGGATTTGACGTATTTGACTCTACAAAAAAAAATGTGATGTGTTTCACTATGCAAACAAAATATAAAATACTTGTATCAGAAAATATTTATCAATAAATGAAAAAGAAAAAACACAAGCTCCATTTCTTTGCTCCCAAATATATATGATTAGAAATCCAATCACCAAAATATTAAAAACCCTTCTTCATTTAATGCGTACCTAAAATAAATATAGATATTAATTTATAGTTGTATTCAAAACGTCAGTTTTGGGGCTTTAAGTTCAATTTAAGACGAACATTTTATGAATCGCCTTCCTCGGTTTATGGAGGCTATAACAGTAAATCATATTTAATCATATAAACCGAGTTTGCAAGTAAAACTTGAGAGGAAAATGACTCAACACTGTGATTTAGGGCTGAAGCACTAAGTTTTATTTATGGACAATTTTTAAGACCTTCCAAGATGAGCATTTCTTAGGTACTATGTACCCCTTTTTGTTTTGTCTGTCTACATTTTCTCAAATCTGTTTCAAATCACGTTATTTTACACTAAAATATGAATTACATAGCTATATCATCATCAACATCAATAGCCTATAAGTGGCCACTGCTGACCAAAAGCCTCATCTCACACGAAGAAAGTTTGAGCATTAATTATCACGCTTGCTCAATGCGGGTTGGCGATTTCAAACTTATAATTAGAAATTATAAGCACAGGTTTCCTCACGATGTTTTCCTTCACTGTTTGTCAGTGGTGTCTAAATAATTTTATAACTCGGAAAAAGTAACTTGTAATAAATGTATTGCATGAGACGAGGGTTAGAAACACTTTAAACGCCACGGGGGTTACCGATGACCGACGTTAGCGGAGGATTTGCCTTCAATAGTTTTCTATTGGCAGTCAAAGACTTAAACCTCCTGGCCTTAGAAAGTTATAGGCGTAAAGCTAAAGCTAAAGAAAATAGGCACAGAAGTGGAAATGGCTGAAGCACCCACTTCAACATTGTAATATGTTCCTTATTACACGGAAAACCCTCAAAATAGGAAGTTCTGTAGTTACCGAGAAACTGATAACCTAATTAAAACATTGTTTGATGTGGGAACAGAAGGACAATTGTTTACCAACAACAGACGATATCAGGCGATGGCAGACAAAATAAGCCGATTAGCCACACCGCCCCCTACTACGCAGTAGACAATTTACCCACATCTACCTACTTACAATGACAACTAAATCTAATCTACCAAGAACTGAGAAAACAATAAAATTAATCGCATGACGTTTCACGCGTCCGGTGCGATATGGCGGGCGTAACAAGGGCCCATTCAGCCGAAACAATTGGTGCACACACTAAATGCGTATACATTGTCCCTTATGGTCGGGACTACGTGACCGAACGCAGAACTGCGCAGGAAATGGACGGTGAGCGATAACGATATCACACTTAGTGGCCACTCTGTGTCGGTGTAAACAAAGCTTGGTTAGTGGTCTGCCTTAGCTTCGTACTGGCTGGTTGATGCCGCGCTCCAGCCTTCTAAAATTAAAACTTGACGTTGACGTCCTAAGTTTTAAATTTAGAATTCGGTATTGTTTCTCTTGTGCTTTTTTTTTCATTTGGTTGTGGAATGCATTTTTAATTCTTATTTTTTTAAATCTGTATTACTTATTAAGTATTATGTTATCGAAGAACTCGACTAGTTTCAAGCCATGCTAGAGGCTCATATTCATGAACAGCATTCCGCGACACACGACTGTATTACTTATGTATGTTTTGATGGCGAGTTTCTGGTTATCAGATTGAACAAAATTCCTTGTAAACCTGTGATATCTACCGTAGTCAGCCCATAACATCACATTATAGCCACTAAAAGAACAAAATTTCTTACTTATACCATACAAATGACGACCACTAAAAACTAGTCATAAAATCGAAATATATTTCAGAGACGTTCCTAGTAAATATTTATTGGCCAATTACAAATCAGCGATTATCGTGTGCTTCGTTCTGATTGGTTGTTGGAACTTTCTAAAGTCGTGGCGGAGTTGGGTTGTAACTTTACATTGTATTGAGTGATTACGTCTTTGGATAATGTGCATGAAAACTGCATAATGGCGATTGTAAGGTCACGTTTATAGCGAGAAGATAAGATTTCTAGATATGTTACTGGTTTTTCGTGACCATCGTGTTGTTTAAGAAAAACAACCCTTGTTTTGTTGGCGATAAAATTGGTTTTATAGTGTGTCGTAAAGAAAGAAAAAGAAATAGTTTCTTGCAACCATGAAGAGAATAACACAATCTTCCCAATCACTGATTCCCGAACAACAACCCTTAAATTCCTAACCCCAAAAAGCCGGCAACGCACTTGTAACGCCTCTGGTGTTTCAAGTGTCCATGGGCGGCGGCGATTGTTTACCATCAGGTGTTACGTCTGCTCGTTTACGTATTTCATAAAAAAACATGAGGTACCTATCGCTGCTTCTTTTATGTAGGGATCTGTTGTAAAGTTTGTCTTACAGAATCAAAATGGCTGTCTTTTAAAATAGATCTTAAAACAAAAATGTTGATTATGATCATTATAAAAGCATTCAATGCTATGAGACTGCAGATCTCATCATATTCAGTGTAATATAAGTAACTTGTAATAAACTAATTCAACCTGGCCTTAGATTGCTTTACGATGCTCATCCGTTCTTAGTTAACTTTGCAGTTATAACGTACTTGCTTGCCTTGCCTTGCCCACGGCTTTGCCCGCGTCCCCGTAGTATAAAATATATCACCCAAGGCAGCTCATGCCTTGTCTGTAAACAAATTTTCATCAATATCCGTTGAAAAGTTTCACTCATCAACGCAATGGAAACGTTCCGATCTGATGGGTCCACCGTGGGATGTGTGAAGAATGACGTTTTGTCCTGTGGTTTTGCACGCACTCTGACATAAGCATGTTAGAGTGCAGTCTTCTGGGTCAATTTCGAGGATTGGTTTCCTTTTTTGTTAATTCTCAGTGATAGCACGTCTAGAGAAGTGTCCGATGGTTTTACGGCTTGAAATGCATTATTGTTCTTTACTTGCCTTATCTGTTTAGCTGTTTGTGTTATTTGTTTAACATTACTCATTGCTTGTATATCTAAAAATGTTTCTTTCCATTCTTATTTGTGTATTTTTAACTCGGATTTAAACCTTTTATAAAGATAAACCCAACGTTATTACAATCAACATATTTCTCTAGTTTATCCTCTATTATCACACTTGAAACTCATTTACTATTTCTATTGACATTAAATTCAAAATGAGCGTGCGTCCAAGAATATTAGAAGTCCAATTTACCCTATAAACGATGCAATTTGAATCAATTCGCGCCATAACAGCTTGTACATAACCTAAAAATTATTCTAAATACAAATTCGAATTGACTATTGTATGCACGACGTGAACGAAATTCTCAAGTTGCCAGTGCTTACGTAGGCGTTAGAGAAAAAAAAAGCGGTTCTATATTCAAAGTTAGTTGTCCGGCCAATCGCGTGGCCGGTAGGCGTGGCGGCGGCTTACGATTGGCCGGGTGCGAGGCGGGCGCAGCTAGCGCTGTCGGATCGTGAGATTATAACGTTAGTCGACGTTAGTTGATGGTCTACTAGCGTGGCGCGTGGTCGCAGAACACAGACAACAGACGCTCAATGACGAACAAAATAAATTATCTTCATGACTATTTCTTTACGTCACAAGTCACATGCTATACATGGTCACGACACATATCTTTCCTACAGCTGCAGCCCTATTGGAATTAAAATAAAATAAATGAATATACTTACATAATAAAATTTTAAAATAACTAATGTAAAATCGTAAAATAATTAGTAAAATTACTCTTAATGTTGGAGATAATCAAAGTTTTATGCGATAGTTAAATTAATTAGCAAACGTTAGAGTGAAAATAAAATGGGAATTGATAGTAAAATATGAATTAAAATGGTGCTATTAAAGCCTTGGTCTGTACTGCGGTAGGTAGCCATTTATTTACGATTAACTAAAAGCTAATAAATTATTTTATAAAACATTTTAATTAAAATGTGTTTTTCTAAACTTACTATAATACGGTAGATGACTATTTTTTATTTTAATGTCCGTCTTGTAGATTATTTTAAAATATTAGACACGTATTTCTTACGGAAACCAAAACTTTCAAAAATAGATATAGGTATTGATTTGAAATATCGTATAACAAAAATAAAATAAAACTTTTAAAAAATCTTCATTTGCATCCAATAACAAAAGGTTGTAGGTATCCACCATACTTATAATTCGACATAGGTATATTTTAGTTACAATATTATAAAACGTCACGCCTTTTATCCCCGAAGGGGTAGGCAGAAGTGCACATTACACATCGAAGCACGAAATCACGAAATGCCGCTATACAATATACAACCACTTTTCACCATTTGTGTTAGGTATAAGTCCCATGTAACAGGGGATGAGCCTATTGCCATATAGGTACTCCACCATTCCGATGCTGCTACTGAGAAATTTTCGATTAATTTCAGTTCCAGTCTATTTAAAGCCTATTTAGGTCTAGTGTGCAACATAGGTACAAGTATTTTAGTGATGATAGTGTTATATCTATGACATCTCCTATAAACTCGCCATAGCCTGTAGAACTTTTATTCGACAATCTATTGGAGGCTATCAAACGTTTAACTTGACGATAAAACTGCGTCAGTTTAACTGAAGCTAACATATCCTAAGTCTTTTCATCTTTTCATGATTGTTTGCTACTCACTTAGATGAATGAAGGGACTTTGTTTTACTCGGATTGTCTCCTGTTTCATGGGTGCGTTTACAAACATACAAGTTCATTTACATGACACCGAGACCCTATACAACAATTTGTGGATCACACAGAGTTGCACCGTTCGGGAATCAAAACCGCTACACGTTGCACGGCAGCCAGTTGTCTAGTTAACGGGCCAACCGTGGAGTCAATTAGTTGTCTAGTTTATATATTTGATTTTTGGATAAATATCTTCCGACGGGATCTATTATCCAATGGCAACTATCACCCCCAATTTTTTCCGACTGCTAAGTCAGTAGGTACTTCGGTAGTAACAATAATTTCGATTAGAAAAATCCAACGTGATGATGATGACATGAAATTATCCACAAAACCATGTTTCAACAACAAGAGTTCAAATAAACAATATTGTATTTACCCAATATCTTGATTCACCTATGATATCACTCTCATCTAAAGCAGCGTCATTATATTTTCATAATAGATTTCGACCATTGAACTATTACAAAAACAAAGGCCGTTTGTACTATTCATGTCATAGAAAACTAAAAACCAGTAAATAAACGGTTAGGACAAACAAAAATCTACATTCACAGGTCAAGATTTGGTTTATTTTAGGACTATTGTTTAAATGACGGAGTTAAATAATTAAATTGGTCACCCAACTGCCAAAATGTGACCGCATTTCTCACAATACCTCGTTAAACATAAACAATATCATCTTTTTGCTTTTAACCATAATAATTATCCGGAGCTGCTCCAAACTATCTAGCGTGTTACCGGGGCTCCGGCTCGAAAAGCAGGAGTAGGAACGGGGTGGCTTTTAGTCAGTAAGAGTCTGATACTCCATCTCGCCTCGCCCAAGGCGTCAATGTCATTGGATTATTTTCCCCCTTAAACAACACTAATAATTATGCTATTTCACTTCGAACTCAGAACCTCCTTTACATAAGATTGTGATTTTAATATAAGATTCTCCTGATGGTGAGTGATTACCGTGGCCAATGAACGCTCGCAATACTTGGGGCATTACATACGCTTTGCCGACCCTTAAGAAACCTAATGTTTCTTCACTAAGGTTTATAAATATATGGTGCAACACGAAATTGGCACTATGAATAAACAGGGAAACATACATATAAGGAAACTGGTTAATAGCCATGCAAAAACTGATGTTATCGACAAATAACCTATTCTGAAGTCATTAAAATGATAGATTAAGCCATAAATTTTATTATAAAGTTCTTTATTAAAAGTGACTTGTAATACATAATAGGTAATTCTTAGATAAGTCAAGTGTCCTCATCACTGTCACTCTGTATTTACCTCCCTTGAATTTGATGAATATATGTGTGAAAGTGTATAGTTACATTATAAACGTTATGTAAGTTTAATGTAATTGATTGTTACAAAAACTGTTACAGTTTATAATAATGCTTCTTACTATATATAAAAGCTGTTAGATTATATAAATGCTTTTTTATAGGGTTTATGTTTCACTTTTTCTGTAGTAACAAATCGACACTGAGTGAAAGAAGCATTAGTTCTCCGTTAGTATAATTGGGTTTTAACTATAGATCCAATCTTATATCTTATATTATTATACATATAAAATATTATCTAATTTGGTTAAAGTTTAGAAATACGTAATATATATATGTAAGTAGTAGTAAGTAAATGGTATCTATAACAATTTTATGGAGTTACCAAGTGGAATAAACAAAAACTTCGCTCCGTTTTCTTAGATTAAAATCCCACATTTGGCGACATAATAAATACTCGTGATATATTACTAAGCCCCCGTCATCCATTGTGATATTTCGAAGTTTTGTCGAACGCTCCTCCCCTAATTTGAGTCTCGCGTGATTAATAGACATCCCTAATTGACTCTTACGACACCGACCCGAGAATAGTAGAAGAGGTGACAAACGTTTTTCTACTCTGACATTACTACATAAATAAGACTCCTACAAATAAAAAGCCAGTTTTAAACCCAAGATGCTATCTCAATCCGTATATTTGAAGTCTTTCATCAGGTCCTGCCGGCATTGGTTCGGTACAACGTCACAGTGTCGTAAACCCAACGTAAAGTGAGGTCCGCATTGCGTCACTAGGAACCTACTCTCAGTAGTCGTAACTGTCTTAGTTTAACTTTACTGTTAGTATAGGTTCCTCTGCGACAGTCATTCTTGATAGGAATTAGTTGTTAATTAGGAGAAATGACGATTTTGAACTAAAATTTAATAGAAATTACAACTAGAACTGGAATAAGAATAATTTATAGATCGTATACAAAAGTGGCGTTGGCTTTGTCGTTATACGTGGAGGACTAAGGGACAGGCCTTTGTTCAGCAGTGAACGTCTCTCAGCTGATGATGATGATGATACAAAAGTGCCTTGTCTGGTGCTTTTTAAACATTTGTTATGGTCTTTTTTTGAGAAGGAATACCATCCAATGACTTGTCCCGTTTTGGGTGAGGTGACTTGGCGCCTTTGGGGACGGGGTGGTTATTAGTCAGGAAGTGATCTGCTCGAGTATACAAGAAGAGTTGTACTGAGAATACAATTAGTGACGTGCTACTCAGCAGCCCGTATCCCGATGTTTTGTACCAAACACGTAGTAAAAGATCGTGTGTTGAGAAACCGACTCTAAGTCAAATTGAACTCTTAAAATTGAACTTTCTAAATGACCAAAATAGAATTTGACATGATAATTTTGTGTTCACGGATTAAATCTTGTGTAAAACATCCCAACTGCTTTACAAAACTTCATAAAATCGACCGTTTAATGATGTTTTAAAACACCTCTGAATAAGTTGAATAAGTAAAACAAAACAAGGCCATTTGACCAAGTTTAATATTGTTTTAAACATATCTGTATAAGTTGAATAAGTAAAACAAAACAAGGCCATTTGACCAAGTTAAACACCATACCAAAACGCAGTAGCAATCGACACAATACGGAATAACACAGCACCTAAGTAGCAATATGTCTATTTTACACGTCGGCGAACATTACAACACTATTTCAGCCGGAGGTTAAAGCCATGACGACGTGTGCCCAAGTGTCTCTACACCTCTGAATGGGTTTTTTATAGTCGACGGAGCTGTCAGCACAAAGGGAAGTCATAAAAACGAAGTGTCTGTATGATGCGCGACCTTCTGACATCGGACTTTATGGCCACTAGTGACGTACCGCTGCGATATTCTTAATCCTTGTTTATGGTCAGTCGATAGTCTCATTGGTGTCGATTGTCGATTGTCGATTGACATTCTGTCAAGTTTGTCTCGGTGATAAATGTGCGCCATTTTGATTGTTTGTTACTGTTTTTTTTAATACGCTCCTAAGTTCCGGCGTTACTGGATTCAGATTTATTGCGCAGTTAAGTCTCGTTGTGTAATATATTATTTAATAAAAACCCCTTTGATTTACTGTGCTAAACGACTTTTATGAAATGTTGTTAGGATTGAGTTATGAGTATTGCGTTTGAATACATTTATTAACACCTCTTTCGTAGGAGAAATCATTTTGATGTAAATTTAAAATTGCTATAGCTTTTGATAGTGTTATAAATAGAGACATCATCAAAAGAGAGTCGTTGATGCTTATCCATTTAATTTTGATACATCCTGAGCGTTTAGACCACACTTGGCCCTCTAATGATGCGGTATTCTCGTTCCCTAAGGGCCGAGAGTGGACCAACATTTATTTTTCAAGCTAGGGGCCGAAAGTGCCCGATATTTGCCTTCTGTTGTATGAAAATCTACTCTTACCCCCCGGGGCCCAGTTTGAACTGTGTTAAGGGGTCGAGTGGACACCAATGAGCAAATAGATCTACTTTTAGAGCCCAAGAGGCCGAGAGTGGTCTAGATGGCCCTGACTAAGATTATTATGTTTTTATCTTAACATCGATCGGTCAATGCTTAATTGTATTTACGTTTAATTAAACGCAGTGGTAGTAGTTTTTGATGAGTTTTCTCTGCAGAAGATGAAATTACAGGTTCCATGCTTGGTTACTGTACATACACCTCTTTCGAACCTCCTGGAAATATCCAGTGATCTTCTATATAATCAAAATTATATCTTAACACTTCACACTTAAGTGCACTTTGCTTTAATACTAACATTAGTCTAAATAAAATAAAAGTAGCAGGACAATGATTTCTATGAATTGTTCGGCTGTTCAGTTCTCTTTAAGAACTTCAATTATTTATATAATATGTCAGTACATAAGTAAATAAACAATGGTCATTCAACACTGGTTGTGTTGTTTGTATGGCAAATACTTAGAAATCTATGAAGTGGTCGCACGGTACTTGAATTTTGTTTAAAAGGTGTTAGATTCCGACCACCCGGTCTCGTTTGCGTTAAGATTTTTCCGTTCAATAGGGTAGATGACTAATTTTTGTATTAATGTCCTTCTGGTAGATTAAGTTCAAACATTACACATGTAATTTTTGTTTTCTTACGGAAACAAATTACATTCGACAATGTATTAATCAGTTATGGGTACATTTTATACGTAGAAATTACGTTTGTAACTAACTCTCATTCCTAAACTTTGATTCATTTTATCTTAGTATTGTTTTCTTATACGATAAAATTGTGTATTTAATATCTTTTCATTAGCTACGGACTAAATAGATTCCTAATTTTCATACCCCGTCATCATCCCTATTCTCTTTATTACATTTAAAGTCATATTAGCGACTTTATTAAGAACTGAAAGCACTCATTAATAGTCGATAGAAATCCATTGCCTTGCTATGAGCCTCCTCTAAAAAAAAGGCTTTTCTATTCTTGTTAGGGATCATGGTCTATAAAGATAGTTTTATCAGAGAACACTGATTCCTTAGTCCTTCTTGGGCTCTCTGCTGTCACAACGATGACGATATTTTTTTCAAACGTTGCCCCACACTAGGACTTTCTCCTGTGTCGTGGGTGCGTTTACAAACATACAAGTTCACATGCACATGACACCCAGATTTTGAAAAGTTTTGCTAAACACTAAACCTATTTTTTTTTCTTCCACAGCGGTTTCCTTAGAAAACTTAGTGGATAACTGTAACAAGCTGCTAGAGAAGTTCCACTACTCCTGGGAGATGATGCCTCTGGTCCTGGTCATCCTGAATTACGCAGGCAGTGACGTGGACGAGGCATCACGGAAAATAGACGAAGGTAGGCCTTTATTCGTTCAAATGCCAATTGCAATTGTCCTTCTGTTATTTATTTGCATAGCGATTGTTCGCTGTAGTTATATAGAGTTGAATTGAGCGCTAAAAAGATTTTTCATTGAGGTATTTGTGAAAAGAGTTGTTTAATTCAACTCGTATCGTAATTTGCAACTATGTATTATGTTTTATGTTCACTGTTTTTGTGTTGTTAACAGCAAATTAATGCCGATAAAGAGAATGACAGAAAAACTGAAATCTCAATTAATCCGGTAATTACAAAAAGTGAATAGCTAACCATCATGAAATCGTTCTAGAAAGCTTTTTAGCGCTCGTACAAATTAGTTGTTCGTGCTACATTGTAGGTGAGACGCCTAAATGTCTTTCGTACTTCGAGTGCGGATGTAACAGTGTTATATGAGCGGCCATTGTTATTTCCATACGTGACTGGAACGCTGCTCAGCCCAGTTGTAGGGCTCCCTGCAGTCTCGCACGAACCAGCCTTTATTTAGCCACAGCCGGGAGTTGCATTGGAAATAGACGCCTGCTCATAAAGTAACCTTAATAGTAATCATGACTGAATTTAATAATAATTTAATTTTAGTTCCAAATCTTTGGATCGGTCTCGGTTTTTTGATAGACTCCATTCGAGTGATGTCAAAAATGGATCTTAAAACAAAGATTTTAGGCTTGTTTCGACCGGTAACAGTACCCTTAGTACGAGTTTGCTTAACGTTTAAAGTAATCAAAACGAGAGCGCGTTCGGCGCTTTGGCCAATTTGTTGGTTTATTCGAACTTGCCAATCAGAGCGCCGAACCTCGCCGAACGCGCTCCCGTTTTTAAACGTAAAGCAACCTCATTGTAAGGTTACAAATTTATAATTTTATCTTTTATGATAAGATGAAAAAACTTAAGACAATTGTGTATCTTTATGTGCTATCTTATACTAATCATGAAAAATCATGCTATAAAATTTTCCAAATAAAAAAATAATCTATTTCCAATGTAACTCGCTAGCGTCTCTATTCTTCTTTTGTCCTGTGTACATGTCGGGGTTCACAAACCTTTTTTTAATGTTCCTTGTATAAAAAGATATGATTTACGATACAAGTAAGTTGTACCTGGGTGTTGTTATTCTCTGGCCATATTTTCGTTAACTATCCTTGTTGTGGTAGGTAGATATGTAATCATGATTTATATGTATTTTATATTTGTGTTGTTGACAGACAAGTTGAATAATAATAGGTTAAATAGTTGAGATAAATGGAATGTTTGATTTGTTTTAAATGGCTAGAATATTGTGAAATATACATGAATATATACAGTTTTCGGTGATAGGATTTAAACTTTTGGCACTATTAATAATTTGGCAAGTTAAGATCGTTAAGACGTTTTAAAATTCGAAGTAATCGTATTTATTATTCTAGTAAGTTTCTTTATTATTTGTTGACATCAATTTAGTATTTTGTTAAAAACTAACGTGGTTAAGTAAAACCATTGACTTTGTTTGATAGACAAGTTTTGAACATGAAATAAAACTACACTAGAATACAAGTGTGAATATAGAAGTTAAAAATAAATTATTATTTTCGTACCTACACAAGGTTTTACATATAAATGCTTTTGTTTTTAAAAACAAAATGGCCGCTCCTGTCGCAATACAGAAGTGACAGAAGACATGTAGTTGCATATTTATTTTTAATATTTCTATTTATAATATTTGTTAACATGAGTTATTACTCTACAAATCATACACGGTGAAATTAAACCTCGTTTTACATATAAATATTTCATTTAAATACAATATTTTTGTATTTATTTCGTTACCTCTCTCAATTATCAACTTGTGTATAATTTATTGCGTATTTCAATGGCCTAAAAACATAAATTATTCGTATATGAATAAATTTTAAATTAACTTTCTGAATAGTAGAAATAAAAAGAGATAGGTACAATATTTATGTAGATTCGTTTCGTATTCGTATGACATGTATCGATGCAATTTCGTTGAAGAATTTTGTACCAGGACAAAAGAATAATTCTTGGCTACTGTGTTCCTATTTTAGTGTAAAAGGGTTTATTAGTATTTTTATTTAAAAGTGCTAGTAAACTTGGCTAATAAATTCATGTTAAGACAACACCTTAATAATTTTATTTTATTTTTTCAATACTTAAAACTATGTTCACATATTTAATGACATGTAGGTACAGTCAGCACATTTGTTAACCGCCGTACTCAGAGTCATTTAATGGTTACTTAACCTAGTCGTTCGTTCATTTCGTTTTGGTCTTCAGTCTGTTAACATAATGTTTTCATAATAATCTACTAAATTAATATTTGAAACGAATAAAAAATATAAGTAACTAGATTAATATTAAATTAACTTTATAAAGGTGTTGTATTAACAGTTAAAAGTGGACAAATCAATATAATGGTTGAATAACTTCTTATTGACTTGACAGCTTTTTTTTTCGCAATGCGAATATGTGTGTATTGGAAACCTTTTGTTGTGTTTTTTGTAAAACATAAATTTTCGTTAAATTTCGATCTGAGTCAATTAGTTAATATGAATTTAAATAAGTATATTTAATTAATTATTTACTTGGAATCGTCTGTCTTAATTATTGTCATTACTGTACGAAAATATGAAATGTGAAAATTTTTTATTGTCATTGCCCCAACAAAAGGTTTCTTTTAAAATCTTGTATAAAAAACTGCATTTTAATAGTCATACTTTGATATAAATAAAGCTAAACAGAAAACACATCGTGTTCTAATTTCAAGATACCTATATTTGACAGATGTCACAACCGAACCTTTTCAGCCATCTTGAATTTGTCTATGATTTTTTTTTTGAGGGAGAAAATGATTCAATGTCTCTCCCGCCTTGTCTATGGTTTAATGCAGTTTTTTTTTTCTCCCGCCAAGCGATTGTCCAATTTGCGCATTGTTTGTTCTCAGGAAAGATGATAATCAACGAATACGCGCGGAAGAACAATCTGAACGTGTTCGACGGGTTAGAGCTGAGGAACTCGACACGCCAGTACGGACATTAATAGTAATAAATAGTTTTTACCACCAACAACACTGAAACTGTGCTAACACTTTGACAGTGACAGGTGTAGTGGGCTGTGACAAACTTCATTCTGGTTCCTTTTTTAAAATTCAAATCATTTCTTTTCGGCCAGCGACAAAATTTTTTCGTGTTGTTTTTTTTTTAATTTAAAAATAGTATAATAGTTTCTTTTTGGCCAGACAATCAGTTCTATAAATAAGTATTTGAAAGAACGCTATTTAAAATGTTTTGGAATGTGACATCTATTTTAATTTTGACAAGAATGAAGTTTGTTACATACGACATATTTCACAGCACATCGTCGTTTACGCAAAATAACACAACACTTTACAGTTACACAAACTATCTACCTACACAAGACATGACTCATTGCACACAACCATTAGATACTTACATACGATCACAATAACATAATACAGAACCAGTTAAAACAAGATTGCCTATTTTGGGGAACGATCTTCTCACACTAAGAAAAAGCAATCTACTGAGTATTCTAATTTGTCTTGCCAAAAAAGAAAAAATAAAATAGGTTACATATTAGGTTAGCAATACCAAAAAAAATCCCACCGATCAAAAACCCAAGACAGTAAAGTAAAAAAGATTCCGTCTGCTATTAGTAGATAATTAAAACAACTAGTGTTGTTCATTCCTTTCGTACATTAGGTTAAACGAACTAAATAACTTTAACAGTTATTGGTTTAATATATTATTATAATATAATATAATAATAATATTAGGGACTAATAACAGCTTCTCTGTAAAAGTGTCGTATTAGCTGACAAACAGAGCCGTATTAATTATACGGGTCCTCGGGCTACGGGGTACTAAAACTTCCCAATTTTTTATTTCATATACATATATTACAAAGCTCCAAATATAAATAATTTATTTCTTTTTTTCTGCGTAAAGCATGCGTTCAAAAGTTGGCAGGCAACATTAGGAAAATTAACGTCATAATAAGAGCCCCCAAATATGAGCTCGCTGTTATAGCACCGGTAAGTCTCCTCCTTGAGGCATGAGAAACAGGGTGGGAAAAGACATTAGATAAAAAAAGTGGGGCCCTAAACAAAATTTTATACGGGGCCCTGCTAAGTCTCCCTACACCACTGCTGACAAATGAAGATCGTTACAGATTTAAATATAAGCGTGATTTGTTCTATAACGTTTAAAATGTACGAGTATCTGAATGCTTAATAGTCGTCGTGAGAGCAGAGTTAATATTATTATCCTGGGATTCATTGGGATAATGTGAGCTTTAGATAGTTATGAACATAAATTGTTGCTACAATTTCAATATTTTGTGCTGCAGTACTTTAATAGTTTATAATAATGAAACATTCTATTTTTCCTGAGATATACGGCCCGGGTCTTTTCAAGGTTAGAGTGAATAGGTACTTTCTAAGTCTGTGTGCTCCATCTTCGGCCACATCTTCGCTTTGCCGTTCTGGCAGAAAGCGGGTTGGTGGTCAAACGCAGACTTATTAACGCAAAAAAATGCAACGGTACTTGTCTCCTTTTTGGACATTAAAAGTCGATGTCCGAATTCTGTACTAAGAAATGTTTTAAAAACAATTTTTAAATTGATTCCTTTACGGGTTTAGCCTCAGGCATTTAGCAATGACATTCGTAAAGAGTAATATATCAAAATATATGCATATTTCGTATGTTGTGTTGATTAACGACATCTCAACCAAATATATCGTTCTGTTACGCGATAAATTATACCTTAAACAGATGTGCATAAGTCATAAAATGACATACACGCTAATTGGACATGTTTACAATCAGACTTATGTCTACTTACGGCTTCACCGTTATTTTAAATACAATATTATTAAAGTGTGGGAGAGCCATGCTTCGGCAGTAATGGGCCAACTCGACCGGAGTGATACCACGGCTTCACAGAAAACCGACGTGAAACAACGCTTGCGTTGTGTTTCGTTGTGTGAGTGCCCAATTATCCCCGAATCCTCAACAATCATCAAATCCCTGACCTCCAAAAGCCCTGCACTGCCCTTGTAACGCCTCTGGTGTTTGGGTGTCCATCGTCGGGTCGCTTACTTACTATAAGGTGATCCGTCTGCTAGTTTACCGGCTTATCCTATAAGAAATGCGTTTCACAATAATGTGTGACGATGCAACTGAATTCACAATTGCTATCCGTAGTCTGGTTTACGTATAAAATGGTTTTATTTCACAATTTTATTATTACAAGTTAGTTCATTTAATTTGTCGTACTAACAGTTCGTTTCAGTCGATAAGATTATTTTAAATGTCGAGTTAAAATTAATTGTTTAATTACATCTTTAGCGCCTTTTTGAGTGTTTTAATGATGCTATCAAAAGTAGTATCATTAAGTATAAAGTGAAGTTGTTATAGTTTTATATTTAACCCATTTATTGTCCTATTTTGACATTACATTACGAGGTACCTACAGTGCCCTCCAAAAGTTAGTTGAAATGATCAATAATGTAGTAAATGTGAGGAAATTATAATAAAACCAAATAAAATCGTGGCTTCAAGAATTATTTATTAAAATATAATCAATTTAGAATATTTCTGTCAGTAAGAGAAACATAACAAATTTTATAATTATAATTTATGTGGATTAACAATGAAATCACGTTACCAAAAGTTAGTTGAAATTGTTGGAAAATTTTTTTAAGGCTTGTGTCTTTGCGAATATTTTAACTTTTAATATTTTGTATGACCGCCGTTATTCTGTAGAACTGCTTTAAGGCGTCTAGGCATTGATTCTACAAGATTCTGTAATGTTTCTACCGGTATAATCGACCATGTTTCAAGAATTTTATTTTTAAACAAATTCCTGTTGCGTCTTATGGAAACAGGGATCCTGCGGTCTAATTCATCCCATAAATGTTCAATGGGGTTAAGGTCGGGTGACATCGAAGGCCATTCCAGTAAATCCACTTCGTTATCTTCAAAATATTGTTTAGTTATCCTTACTGTATGCTTCGGATCGTTGTCTTGTTGGAACTTGAAAATCCGACCTAACCCCATTGTTTCAGCAGATTGTTTTAAATTGTCACGGAGAATATTACAATAGACCTGTGCTGTCATCTTGCCTTCAATTACTTGCAGTCGGCCCACACCATGCCAAGAAAAACACCCCCAAACCATCACACTCCCACCGCCGTGTTTCACAGTGGGCTGCAAGTATTTGTCGTCGTAAGAGTTATCATTGCTTGTGCGCCATACAGTTTGCCGACGGCGATTTCCAAATAGTTCGAACTTCGATTCATCGCTAAAGACTACTCTCTTCCAAAATTCTATTGGTTTATCCGAATACTTGCGGGCGAACTCCAACCTTCGCTTTTTATGCATCGATGTTAAAAGAGGTTTCTTTCTGGCAATGTGACCTCGTAAATTAGCATCATGCAGGCGTCGCCTGATAGTAGTTTCAGAAACCGAGGTCCCTGCTTCCTGTAACTGATCTTTGATCTCTCGTACCACAATCTTGGGATTAATTTTACACTGCCGCACTATTAGTCGATCATCAACAGAAGTAGTAGCCCTAGGACGCCCCGACCGTGGCCTATCTGCAAGACTAGGACATTCTAAACTTTTCTTTATTATTTTTCGGACACCTTCTGGACTTACTTTAAATAATTTTCCCACGGCACTAAAGTTTTTAATTTTTTCGTATTCATACACAATCTTTATTCTTTCTTCGACAGTTAATTTTCGCCTCGGAGCCATTATTAATTCAAAAACAGTCAAATCACCTTACAATATCTTATTATTAAATTTAAACTACGCACACTGCCTTAACAATAATAATAAAAGAATTTAAAACCACGGGAGTATCGGATATCGTTTAAAGTTTGCTATTTCAACTGACTTTTGACGCGCTCAATTCAAGTAGTGCACACATAAACATAGATTTTGAAAGAAATCAAAATGAATTTCGGGGAATTCCCTACTGTACGTATTAGAATAGTGTATCCAAACATAAATAGTAAACAGTTCATTCATAGAAACTGCGTATTTTGGAAAATATATAACATCATTGATAAGGTGAACTAATTTCAACTAACTTTTGGAGGGCACTGTACATCTCCACTTTATCGATAAATTGTAGTACTTACTTTATGTGAGTGTTAAAACGGAAAAAAGTATTCTAGGCATACACATATCTCTTTAGCCCCTATTTCCATGCACAGGAAAGTCAAACAAACAAAAAAGCTTCGCATTTATATTATTGGATACATAATTATAAGGTTTGGTTATTTTTGGCATGGATCAAAATTATTATCCCACTAATATTAAAAATGCGAAATTTTGTATGATTGTTTGTTACGCACGTGAAAATGGTTGAAAGGATCGAGATGAAATTTGGAACAGGGGTAGATAGGATAGATAAATGAAATTTGGAACGCGGCTGAAGCCGCTGGCAGATACTACTAGGTAATAAAAATACATGCCAAAACTAACATTGGAATAGATTGATAGATGCATAAATATATTGCCAATTTTGAAAAAAGCTTTAGTAATTTAACAAATATAATAATATTTCAAGGTTGCCCATACATAAGATCTCATATCTCCATTTTATTCGTAAACCAGAATACTCCATACAAACACAAAACAAATAAAAACAAAACACTGACATCACATCGAAAATATGACGTTGTTATATTCCATTGCTGGTTTTGTTCAAAGATATTATTGACAGCTTTAATTAAATCATAGTTACTGCGCAATGGAACGCGAACTTCGTTTGTTTTTCGAAATAGGTACTCATTAGAACTCGAATGAAATTGAAGTTGCAATTTTGTACCTTATTAGTTTACGGTTAAGTGTCATGGTTGCTTGTTGGTATATTTTAAAATAAGACTGATGAAGGAAGGTAGGATATGAATAGAATATGGGAACATCATAGTCTCATGTACCTATGTCAGGCATACCTAGACAAGTGCCTAGGGCGCTAGGTAATTCCGAAGCTGCGGATAACGTAAAAGGTTACCGGGGCTCCGGCTCAAAGCAGGAGAAGAAAAGGGGTGGTTTTTAGTCAGTAAGAGTCTGACACCTCCCTCTCGCCTCACCCAAGGCGGGAGAAGTCAAAGGATGACTTTCCCACCTTAAAAAAAAAAAAAAAAAATAGGGCGCTAGGTTACAGAGAGACACCGAGGCGTGTTGTCGTGAGACGCATAATTATGACCAAAATATTAGAAATGCCTATGAAGAGCTTGCCTAAGACATTTTCTAGGTTTAAACCGCCTCTGTCTGTGTTTTTTATTGTTTTTTAACACCTTTAACACCATGGGGGTTACCGACGTTTAATTAGCAAACGATTTGCCTTCAACAGTTTTCTATTGGCAGTCATAAATTTTACTAGATTTTAGTACTAGTCTCCTAGGCGTTTCGTATTAGACCTACATTTACAAAGTAACTAGTGATAAGTAAATAAACAAAACCTCTATTTGCTCAAGGAACAATGAAACTGTAATTTGTCTAGAAAGCTAAATTAGGTGTAATCATTGTTTTAATGTCCTACAGTACAAAACTAACAAACTACAATCCAGCCCGACAAATGCCCTTAGGATAAGTGCTATTTCAAATGATACTTTGGTATATACCAAAACCAGTATATCTTGGTCTCGCTTTGTATCATCTTTTCGCATACTCAAGGGTCAGTTAATAGTGGTTTATGTAGCTTGATTGTGTATCTGGTATTTGTACCTGTAGTCATTTTGTAAGGCCTGTCTTTCGTAAACCAATCAAGGGTTTGTTTGTTGCTTTGTTAAAGGTTTTATTTGTTCTTTTTTACCACATAACCCACTTAACCTATGAGTAGCATTCCAATATGCAATATGAGCCTCTAGCATGGCTTGAAACTAGTTGAGTTCCTTGTGAAACAGTTACGTTAGTAAGCCAATAACATAATTTAATTATTGACCCGTTTTTAGTTTAAAGCAATATTAGGTACGTCACAGTTTTCACGGAGTCTGGAAATGTGCCCGGTATATCAATAGGCCCACCCCACCACATGGGACTTATAACACAAATGGTAGCCAATGTGGGTGTACTTGAATACCGGTATTACGTGCCGTAATATCGCCTCTGCCTAAACAAGACGTTGTTTTTTTTTTCAATACTAACATACATCGAATAATATAACACCTGACCTAACTTGTCCTGAATAAAATTAAAAACTTCGTATGTTTTCCATTACCATTCATTATTTTACTTTGACCGACCTGGGAGTTCAACTTAGGATTTGAAACCCTACGACTTGTCGTCTAGACAGTCATTTCCTTATATTGAAATATTATTGAAATCGAGTCGCATTAGATATATTTCAAGTGATTTTCGACTCAAAAGACTAAATATTAAAGTTGAAAATCCTATAACGTTCCTTGTCTGTTCTGTACATTCTAATGCCAGCCAGATACCTACATGTGACATGCGCAAGAGTTTTACGATATTTCCCAGAAAGGCATAACGATGCGTCGGCGCAGACATTTTGTTAGACGTCTTCATCACGATTGGACGATAGCCAACATTATTAAGATTGCTCGTTTAATTTCTCTTTTCAAAGAATTTAGTCCATTTAGAGATGATGAGTTTGACTAGACTAGAGCAATTGGTCTCGGACACCAGGCACAAATACCAGACTCCGTGCTGTTACTGAGAAATTATCGAAACACCATTAAAACCGACGCCGAAATCTGTGATTACGAAATAAATTATTATGTTATCGACTTACTCACATTAGTTTGACGAGGAACTCACAAGCCATGCTAGAGGCTCACATTGATTACATACGCGGGATCACACTTGGACAACGACTCAGTAAAAAAAACAATAATTACTACGTATAATAACTACATAGGTACTTAATTAATTGCAAAAGTTAAATTAAAAAGTAATACAAATGTGAACATCAATGCCTAAACAAAGTTACCTCACCAACAGATGGTAACTAATTGTTATAAACTAAAAATAAACACAATAGTACCATTATTATTAAAAAAACCGCTCTAATAATAAGTCCAAAGTCAAAACCTTCGAATTATCAATTTATTATTATAAAAAAAATAATAGAAACCGATGTAAAACCTAAGAATATCATTCAATTGTTTTTAATTGTATAAAATTGTAATTACCTGGCCATTTGTGTCTGGAGTTTTTAATGAATTGGGACAAAGATGTATTTTATGTGTGGCCACTAAACACGATGTAATATTACAAGCGTTTATTTGTAATGTGTGAGAGAAGTGGAATCTTGCAAATAAATTTTGAAGCGGCTCAACTGCCTCGTTGTTTGTGTGGTTGCAAGTGCGACTGCCGGACAAGTGGTCTCGGATTCGATTCCCGGGTCGGATAAAGTATTACTGGGCTTTTTTTGGCTGGTGCTCTTTCAAATTAAAATCATTTCTGTTTAAATGGTGCCTACCTAGTTAAGGTAGAAAATAGTTCGAGAGTTAGGTAAAATCAAGAACATTAATTTTACTGTTCTTTTTTTTTCAATATCGGATATCATACATTTTGACATACATTGAGAAGTCAACTTATATGAATCGGATAATTATGAAAAAAAAGTGTGATTAAAATTAATATCCGCACCAAATAACGGGTCATAAAGTTGGTAAAGTCATTTTACGTTTAGCTTTAAAATATTTATACGCAGTATAGACGATTAACTCGTAAGATGTTGAAGAAAAAAACATAAATCCATGTACTAAATGAGTTCGTTAATAATTCAGATGCTAATTATATCTTTTTACGATCTTCAGCACCTACTGACAATGTCTTTTGTTTGATCGCGTGAAAACTGTCTTGAACATCAAATCGAATTAAAGAAATAATTATTTTCTTTGTTTTAAAATAAATATTTCTTTCTGCTCACCAGTACCATCCATAGCCGTATGACATGATACCACGTGTTAATCACATGAAATTCCGACGTGAAACAACGCTTGCGTATTTGTTATTTCGTTGTAGTGAGTAAGGTTACCGGAGGCCCAATTACCCATCGCTTTACGCAGCTTCCCAATTACCGTATTCCATCAACATCCCTTAAATTCCTGAGCCCCCAAAATGACCGGCAACGCACGTTGTATGAGGCCCCTGGTGTTTCGGATGTCCATGGGCGGTGGGCGATTGCTTACCTTTAACGGCTTATTCCATAAAAAAAAAACCATTCAATCTGTATAATTAAAATTTCTGTTAGTTTCACAAATATATTAAAATTATGGCTCAATATTTATAATTACCATTAGACTTTCCCGCTGTCTTACTGGCCACACTCCTTTATTTCCGTCGTTCCACGATATATCTATAGAGATGTCGGAACCATTGTAATTTTATCGATATTTGTGACCGATGTACTTATTAGTGGTTGGCAATACCGTGTTATTAATTCATTTGTTGTGTTGGGTATTTGTAGTTTTATATGGAGATGGTAATTTTAGTGAGAGGGTAGTATAAGAGTAAGTATTTTAGGTAAGTGGTTGAGCGATGTCGTTGTAAATGTACTAGGGTTATTTCATTAGTGAAAATGTGTCGTCATTTTTGTCTTCTTAGGTTAAAAGTTGGTAAACATGTTTCATTCATTTACATTTAAAACATACAACAGCAACCATGACGTCACAACACGACGGTGGCATCCGTCACCGTCTCGAACATAATCAACAATTCTTAGCCATACATTGTGCTACATTGCAACTTGAGTTTCGTTTCCACGTTACACGTTCCACACACAAAGTGACACAACAAAATAGTTGCACACGATAAAGTGGTTAAGTCAGAATCAGCTGTATTAACAAAGTCTAACCAGTCGTGATTTCAACTTTACAGTGACCGGACGAAGGTGGTGAAATTCGAAATGCAACCTCAGTGACATTCCATATTCAAAAAATTCGAATTTAACGGCCATCGTGGTGCTGTGCTAGTGTCGATATTTTATTTAGAATTATTTTCTTTTTTGTAGGAAAATGGCGGAAATTAATAATATAAGTGGTGTACTATCGTCGTCGATGAAGTTATTTTGCGAATGATACTTTGTTTTACAAGTGCCGTGTTTTGTGTGGACGCTTGCTGTGCGATGCTGTGTTGCGAACGACAACGGACTTGACTGTGGCTACCTCCGGCGTGTCGGTGAGTTTATTTGATATTGTTATTAGCAATTCAATGGACATTGCAACATGATAGAATCTCAATTATTTTAAAAGTGTCTATTGAGTTGTTTTATTATTTAAGAATTGCACAAACGCTTTTCAATTGTATACAAATGTTAGTTGCCGATAGATTTGTATTACGTTGCATTTCTGAGACGTTTGTTTGCCGTCTTGCCTTCTTTGTGTTCAAATGGAAAGCGTTAGTGTGCGTGTCAATCTATTTGTTCCAAGTACTTGTTTACTGCTCATATTCATAAGTAGAATTTTATGTTACAACGTACACATAAAATAAAATGCTATTTATGAAATAAGACAATTTGCGATGCGACGGAATTTATTTATGTTTTTATTGCTTTTACAAACCGGAGGAATGCATGCTATTTCTTGTCTTTATCTAAGTTTTTACGTTATTTTATGATCATTAAAACTCACAGGTTTAATTTGTACCCTATTATGGAGGCATAATCGAGTTATTTTTTTTTTTGGGACAAAACATACGTGTAATTTAATGCTACCTACTGAATTCGTGTTAATTCTCTTTTTGTAGCATTTTAAATTGTATACGGTTGTAATAGAGACTATAAAATTTATACTTTGTCCACACTATTTTGTCAGATACTTATGATATTTCTTTTGTTTTTTAACTGGCTCTTTAGATCGTTATAACACTTATTATAAACTTAACTAAAACATCGACATCTGTCTACCTACTTACGAAGCAGCAGTATCGATAACTATTTTATCGATTATCCAACATCACTAATTTGTTTAAACCCAATTAATCGATTTGTAATGAGTAGATATGATAATTACTGACTCTCATGTCTATTTAGATATGAAATTATCTTAAAACCTCTAGCGCTGAAGGTGGTCTTACTAAGAGAACATATTATTAAGTATATTTGTTCCTTTAGTAAGAGTTTGCTTTACGTTTAAGTTGGGCCGGCTCGACCGGAGTGATACCACGGCCTCACAGAAAACTGACGTGAAACAACGTTTGCGTTGTGTTTCGTCGTGTGACTGGGACTACCGTAGGCACAGACCGTAGGCCAAATTACTCCCCTTCCCAATCTTCCCAAAAGCCGGCAACCACAATCTTCTCATCAATAAATCTATAATAAACGTACCCTAAGTTACTCCTTAGTACATCAGCTACCTGCCAATAAAAGTCCCGTCAAAATCGGTCCAGCCATTTCAGAGATTAGCCAGAACAAACAAACAGACAAAAATTGTAAAAAATATTATTTTGGTGTATGTATCGTACGTACCATAGATACTATTTATATGCATGTAGTAGAAAAACGGTTATTTTAATATTACAAACAGATACTACAATTTTATTTATTAATCTAGACTAGACTTAGACTACTAACATGTACTAGTAAGTAGTTTTCTCCAGTACACTGTATTATGTCATGTGTTTAAAATAGTCAGCAGCGGTACTAATCTTTCATATCAATTAGTTTGACGATTTCTTTACGATCTCCGTTTTAACGCGCTGTGATTCATATTTATTGTGCAATGACTTTATTTGCAACTTAGGTATTTGTGTATATGAGTACTCTTTGTTAGTAGCTGTACAATATACATGGAGTATCTCGATAGGGAATCTAATCCTAGGGAAAAAATTAAGGACATTTCAGTTAAGTCGAAAGAACCTCCTGTTTATGAAAAAATAAACATCTTCATTAATTTTATTATAATTTTCGTGAGACACACTAAATTAATTATTACGTTTTCGGCTGACTTACGCAATAATTTGACGAGGAAGTCGACTAGTTTCAAGCCATACTAAAGGCTCATAGCAGCATTCCCGCATTCGGTGACGAAGCGTTTCTTTCTCTTCAAACAGTTATGTAGATTATAATCATACATTTTTGGACGTCCCTATCGTGTAAGACAGAGTCCTTATAAACTCACAATAGTTGTAAAAAGAAGTGTAGTTACACACAAAGAACATACGCAAAACATTCTCATAAATTATAGAAAAAGATATGAAGTAAAACAATAAAATAAAACCATTAACAACACCTAAATTACTTTTAAAGTGAAATAATTGGTACAAATTGTAAAACAAAATAAGATATTAGCGTCTGGCAACACAGGAACGGACATAATATTTATGAAATATCGTTTGAAAATTAGACTGGCAACTATTTGCTGGCCGCCATTGCTCGCTGGAGCCCGCCATAACCCGCTTAAACTTTTATAATCTACAATTATGGATTGTAAAAATGTAAAATGGAATTCCTTAATGACGTATGCTGTAAAAGGGGCCAAGAGAGGCAATGGTTTGCGTGTAGGCAGAATGTGTATTTATTTCTGAATACTAAGAAATAACAATAAAAGTTTTGCAATTATGTTATACTATCTGTTGTTTAGTACTTGTTAGCGGTGAGTTGCCATCTATAAAATTTGCTGTGTGTTGGTAGATAAATTGTTTTACTCGGTAGCTTGGGTAAGCTGTTGAGTATTGCCATATGCAAATAAAGGAAATGTGGAAATGTGCGTTTTAGTTCTGTTATGATATTATGCATAGTAAAGTAAATATGTTTTAATGGTTATTATAATTATGAAAATATTTAGTACTTAAAGTTAGCTTTAAGTATGTTTTAGATAATTTTTATAAGTAGGGACTATTTTTGTTAATGTATGGTAGTATACTCAGTGCACCTGTGTAGGTATTATTTATGCATTTATAGTTTTGATAATTATTGCTAAATTTACATCGGTTTTTTTCACTCTGCTGATTAGCGTTTATTATTAGTCAAATACGTAATTAAATAATTAAGAAATGAAAATATTCCATTTTTTCTATCACATTTTTATAACAGACTAGCTGACTCGACAAACTTCGTACAAGCCTCAAACATTTTTACTCTTCTGATTCTCTGGATATCCACAAATAATTCCGGACCAAAATTTGCCAAGTCAGTCCAGCCGTTGTCAAGATTTAGCGAGATTAACGAACAGCAATTAATATTTATATTTATACATAGATAAATAGATTCTAATATGAAAAACAGCTATACCAATTTCGTTTGACTTTTGTTGTAAAATAAGCAGCCAACTATATTAATGCCATTAAAAAAAAACGAAATTAACTTCTTTCCAAAATGTCGTTAAGTCATAAGTAATAGACAAATAACATTTTAACCTAACTACATCAAGTTCGCATCTTTGTTCATATAATAATAGTCTCTAACTAATAGAAATAAAGTCTATAATTGAGGAGCATGAGAGAGGACACCGGTGTTTTCCTGGCTGTTTGAACAACACGTTTACGCGGGAAAATGACTTACGTCACATTAAAACTTACAAGTTCGTTTTCAATTACGTTTCGTCGGTCATAAATATTTTGTAGTACGCAACGACCAATAGGAAACAGGCTAGCAACTTTGCAGCGAATTATAATTCGTTGGTTGGTTGGTTTTTTAACCGCAATACAGATTACCCGTATCCCCTATGGCCCTATGCGTTAGAAATATAAATAAAACTAAAACTTTTTTTTTAACTGCGGTAGGTCTGGTCTATGCTACAATATTGCATTGTGAGAAAAGTTAGAAGCTTTGCAGTAGGGGAATAAAATGACATAGGCACTAATAGGGTAGATGACTAATTTTTATTTGAATGTCCGTCTTGTAGATTATTTTAGAATATTAATCGCAAAGTGAGTGTTTATTTTAAATATGTAAGATATATTATACATTTATGATAAAAAAAGAAAGACGGATTGATCGTAAACAAATGTAATTATGTTCATTAACGGATGTTCTCTTATAATCGAATTGGGAATGGGAGAATGGAAATATAAGTTAGGTATATTTTAATGACTCCACGTATCTTACGATAGGGGCAAAAAGAAGATTAGTTAGAGTAATCGCATTGACAAGAAATTGACTAATCACCCACATAGTTAACCCATTCGGACAAACTGGTGTTGTCTAATCTAAACTAAATAACTAATTAAAGGCTTTTTAAAACATCACGCTACGATCAAAAGGGGCCGAGCAGAGCGGGTGAAAGTACGCGGAAGTAGGTAGTATTTTATAAATGTGTAGTAAAATACATATTTACAGTTATTTATAAGTCGACTAGCAGTATCAGTGTTGTATATTCATAAACTTTCACAATATGAGTGGGTACATGACTTAATTAATGTTAAGGAAGTCGTGTAACTATCTAGAAGTATGTTCTACGACAGAGATGGCGAACCTTTGCGTAACAACGTGACATTTATTAAAGAAATGTTTATTGAGGTGCTACATCATTAACATCATCATCATCAGCCGAAAGACGTCCACTGTTGAACAAAGGCCTCTCCAAAAGTTCTCCACGTAGAACGACAAGCTAGGTGGTACATGGTGTCATCAAAACAATAATTAAATTTTATTTGGTGGTTCGTTAAGCAAAATTCACACTGACCTGGAAGCATTTATGTAACTCTGAATCTTTAATGTTATTCGTATCATGAAAATATTTTTCTCTTTGTGCTAATTTGAACAGTCCTTACAAATACAGCATTATAACAGATGCGCTACATATCTGTAACATTCCTAGACAAACTACAACAATACAGATCTTTTGTGATTAAGAAGCTGATCCCACAGAATTTAATACTTGGTTATTTCATTATTTATTTTGTTTGCAAATATAAATTTTTTATTTTTCTGTTTTCGTAGAAATATTTAGTTGTATTATACTTCTGTCGACTAGTAATACTTGTAGTTTCATTTAAATCATATGAGTGATCTCCATACTGTATTATGTGTACGTATTTTGATAGTGCAGTCATTTGCAAGTCCTGACATTAAAGTCTGACCCCGCGACACGTGTAGTCTACTTTATCAATGCACTTATAACATATTAATAATCTGACGTTTTTAATGTGTGACCTGAGATAAACTTACATACATAGTTTAATTTTCTGTTCGTATTATGATCATTGAAGAGTTATTTTGTTTTGTTAATAAATGCATGAAGAAATTAGGTCGATGTCAAAACTCGAAACTCAAACCGTTTATTGCTTTCATGTATAGGTATATAGATGTTACATTAGCAGATTAGTTTTAAAATAAAACCTGGTTAGGATACGACAACATACATAATGATTATCTATGTGTCTTGTTGCGCCTCAAAGAGCCATCAGACCACCACAGATGGGACCCAGTAGGGCAGGCATCAGCCTGATCCGGAGCTGCGGACTACCTAGCGAGTTACCGGGGCTCCGGCTCGAAAAGCAGGAGTAGGAACGGTGGTTTTTAGTCAGTAAGAGTCTGACTCTCTCTCACCTCGCCAAAGGCGGGAGAAGTAATTGGATGATTTTCTCCTCATAAGAATTGTGTCTTATTCCTATGCGTAATTAGAAGTTTTGAGTGGATTTGTTGATTAAAATATTTGTTTTTGAGACAGCAGTCTTTGTAATATCGCTAGTTACAGGGAATTTTGCCCTATAAGTATATGGCACTAGTAGCCTCACTTTCTTTTATATGGGACTTGTAACATAACCGGTGAAAAGTAGGTGTTACCTTGTGTAAGCGCAAACGAAATGGCAATAAGATAAATACGAAATAGACATAATTTTTACACATTCTCGAAATTGTTAATGTAAGTTATCAATTTAAGATAACATTAAATTAATAAACTTAATTTGTTTTTGATTAAGGTCGCAATATTATCGCAAAGACGTCATCTGCGTGATCTGTCTCATATAAATATAGTTTAATATTTGATAAGTGCGTAAAATTGCACTTTTTTGTCTGTTATTTCATCCCTCGATTCACTCTGCTCTCTATATGAGGGCATGGTAAAGTTTCTAGATGGTCTAGTAAATAATGGTTATTGGTAACCTATCTACAGGTCATCATAGCTTGCACTCATGTGTCAATTTCTAATAATATATTTACTACTGTAAGACCAACGATCAGTCTTTAACCTATGACAATTTTCTTACTAGAGAATCTAGAGGGAGAATTTGACAAATTGTTTTTTATTAAAAAAACGTTACACCATAATATATTTTCTCCTGTATCATGGGTGCGTTAATAAACATACACATGACACCCAGACCCGGAACAACATTTTGTAGATCACACAAAGAGTTGCTCCGTGCGGGAATCGGTCAGAAGCTTATCTAACCTGAAATCTTCTCTCTTTTAAATAAAAATGAATTTCTGTTCGTTAGTCTCGCTAAAACTCGAAAATTACTCGACCGATATGGCTAATTATGGCCTTAAATTATTCGTTAATATTCAGGAAAGGTTTCAATGTGAAAAAATTATTGAGGCGGTACAAAGTTTGCTAGGTTGGCTAGTTATTAATAAAATTTAAGCATTAACCGGGTCATTACGACACATGATTAATATATTATAGAAAATAATCATATATTATTACTTCAAGCTGCTTATAATTATGGGAACCGGATAGTAATCGCGTGTTACCTGCTTACCGTGTAATCATTTCTCAAAATAACATTAATTATATACTATTTTATTGTTAAACCTTTCGCAATATCGAAGGATATCCCCATTTTATATATAATTTTAAAGTCAATAATAACATTTAAGTTAAATGTTTAATAATTTATATATATTAATTGTGGGTAATTATAATTATGAAGCTAAATAAGTAAGTATATGAGGATCGTGGTAGGTGGTTTTCTGTAGTTTCGACTTAACGAACGTTTGTATGTATGTACGTTATGAGTATGTACCAAATGTCGGTTTTTATTGAGGGAAGAAAATCATCCAATGACTTCTCCAGCCTTGGGCGAGGTGAGTGGGAGTGTCAGACTCTTACTGATTAGAAACCACCCCATTGCTACTCCTGCTTTTAGAGCCGGAGGCCCGGTAACCCTCCAGGCAGTTCGCAACTCTGTATACAGAAAGGGTATGAGCTGACTTGAGAGATAGGATATTTTTTATTCTACGGGGAACGCGGGCGAAGCCACTCGCAGAAGCTAGTATAAAACATAAACGACTGGTATATCGTACTTATTACATTATTACGTTTCTTATCTTAAGTTTGTAACAAAATATCTTAATGTAGTCAATTTTATTATTGAATGGTACGAATTGTCCATTATTTTATACTCTTGCCCCGTTCTGGGGTTGTCACCAATACGACTGATTACTTACTTACTGTACAAGATTTTTTATACATTTATTTGTTGTATGGGGGTTTTTGTGAATAGATTTGAGAGTCTTTCTTATAAAGAATTTGAATGGTGTTTGTATGTATGGGAGCTGAACAGATCTTAAGAAAAATTGGCATACCGACTGATTTATGTGAATCAAGTGTGTAGTTTTCTCCATCCTCTAAAGTCTATAGGAAATATTTATTCATCACTGAACAATGATATATGCTTGCAGTTAACACCAAATCGTCTACATGTTTATATTAAGCGATGGCTACTAGTTAATGTATGTATATACATATTTGTTTTTTTTTTGTAAACTAAAAGTTACTCATATACTTACGACTTAAAACTTGCTAGAAATGCTGTTAACCTCATTCCTTTAAGCTATTTATAGTAAAACTCGAAATTCTGACGCTTTTTCTTTGCTAAGGGCCTAATTGACAGCAAGGACTGGGCTGATCTAATTAGCTAGAAGGGCCACCTGGTGTCGTGGTGGCCCGGAGGTTTAAGACGCCTGCTTCTCATGCATGAGAGTGCGGTTCGAAACTTACTAACAGCAAGTACCAATGTGACATTTTCCGAGTCATATGTACTTTCTAAGATTATTTAGACACCACTGACAAACGGTGAAGAAAATTATCGTGATACCAGCATTAATCAAGGGTGATGATTATTGCTCAAACCTTCTCCGTGTGAGAAGAGGCCTTTGGTCAGCAGTGACCACTTATAGGCTGTTAATGTGTGCGCCAACTTGTGTGTGAGTGTCTCTATTCAACAGTAACTTAAAATGAATAATACATCCTTTAGTCGTTTAAAAATACATTTGGACAAAATTATGAATCGTCAAAACGCAAAATAAAAAGCGATCTTCAGCGTTAAATTAGAATTTTTAACGATACACTGGCAACCCTAACACCACCATATAATTCGTATTAAAATGCACATTGCCATCTCTTATTCCGGTATCGACATTTGGTTACAATGTTGCCAGACTACACACCTCTCGCTCACTCATAACAATTATCGGGTTAGTGCGAAAGTGACGGAGATAAAATTTTACGACTAGATCGTGTATAGCCGAGAGCTTAAACAATTTTCATTGCTTATTTTGCTGTGTGACTAATTTTATGCCAACAGGCGAAGGAATATAGGTATTCTGAGAATTTCTATAAACTCCAGAAGATTGACAGCGTCCTTATTCCCTGGTTATTAAGGGTGGTTTTTGTACTTGCAATTTCTTGATGAGCTGGTGATCCCGGGTTAGGTTTTTATGTGACCATTTTACGACATTTGGTACTATAAGTGCCTCGATATCATTTAGTTAGTTGTTTCTGTTTAGAGAAATGGAAAAACATACTGTAAAGTTAGATGCTCAGGGAACAGAGAGTAAAGTTCTCTAAGAAAAGGAGGATCTTTCGACCAGGCGAGGAGATCATGCCTGACGGTCTTTCTGCCCAATAGTTGATAGTTGGATTTTCTATCCTTGTTTATATTATAACTTTCGAGAGACATACTAAATTAATTATAATGTTTTTTTCGGCTTACTCATGTAATTATTTGACGACGAAATCGACTAGTTGGAATGCTGCTCATGAATATGAGACTTCAGCATGGATGAAATGGTGAAATAGTCATAAGTATTTGAAAGGCCGGCAACCCACCTGTGACTCCTCTGGTGTTGCGGGTGTCCATGGGCAGCGCTGATCGCTTACCATTAGGTGACTCGTTTGCCACCTATTCCATAAAAAAGTATGACTTCTTCACCCTTAGCAAGTCAAAACTTTCAATATTCATAATTAAAACCTAAATAACCCCTAATCAATCCCTTAAAACCTAAACTCTCTACTTATCACGTCCAACCCAAATCTCCACAATGTAATTACAAAGCAGATCTGCATCGGATAGTTTTAACTGGACAATTAAAAGTTCAATCACGCGTGACCATCTCATTTGGGGCCGTCCGCCGTGTCTGCCCTAACTGTCCATTAATGTTGCAGACTTTGTACCTGGGTTTGGGGAAACTGGATGAGATATTTGGAGATGAAGAGATATTGGTCGCTTCTATTGAAGAGTGTATCGCTTTGCTAATGATAGATAGTGACTTAAAATGCAAAGCTAACTAAAAAATTACGCTATGTACACCCACTTTTCACCATTTGTTTTATAAGTGCCATGTAATAGGGGGTGAGCCTATTATTATATACTGAGCAATACAATTTCAGGCTCCTTGCTACTGCTGAGAAATTTTCGAGTATCCGGAAAAAGTCCAGTAATACTTTGTCCGACCCGGGAATCGAATCCGAGACCCCTTGTCCAGCAGTCGTACTTGCGACCACTCGACCAACGAGGCAGTCGTTACCGTAATGTGCACTTCTGGCTACCCCTTCGGGGATTATAGGGCAGACAATGTATTACTATTCAGTAACCTAACTTCTATCAATTTCTTTTTTCTTCTACCACAATCACATGCGTGTGAATGTGTGTGTGAATTAGTGTTGTCTCTGAAATGTGCATTTTAAACATTTTATTGCCACATCCATGCTTTATACATCTGTGTACCGTTTTGAAAAGGGTGTCGGTGTGTCAGTAGCAAATTGATTATTTGGACGTTAATTTGATGTCTTTTTAAGTACATTGACATTGACTCATTTTGGAAATTTAAGGCATTATGCAGACGAAATCATCATAAGGTCGTTAAGAGCTTTTTATCTCCGGAGCTGCGAACTACCTTTTTTTTTGAGGGGGGAAAATCATCTAATGTCTTCTCCCGCCTTGGACGAGGCGAAAGGGAGTGTCAGACTCTTACTGACTAAAAACCACCCCGTTCCTACTCCAGCTTTTCGAACCGGAGCCCCGGTAAACCCGCTAGGTAGTACGCTGCTCAGCTGCGAAAAAGATGGGGTTTTTATCTACACTTAGCTTTAAAATAACATTTCTGGTTTAGTTAAATTAAAAATTACATACGACAAATAAACTAGTCAATTGTTTAGCAGTTTAGATACTGAACAACTGCAACTGCAAGCAACAGTTGTTTGCAATCATTTACACGAACAAATTGCGGTTCCCTTCGGGCGTCCTCGGAACTTTTCGTAACTTTTCGGCAATCGCTGTCAGCTAACTCAATTAAAACCTTGTTACGTGCATGTATGGTTCGGAATTGTTTGTCGGGAAGTTTTGGGAACATTTTGTGTGTGGTGTGTCTGCGGTTACAAGTTTAGGAGGGTGTCGACCACAAATAGACCAACGTTTTGGAAAACAATCAACTGTGTGGTTCTATTGTCGAAATTGTAGTTTTAGGGAGTCTCTGTCTAAACTAGAGGGGTTGGTTTACTTTATAGAAGTTGATGTGGTTTAAGGTTCTATTTATTAGGTAAGAAAAATGTTTTTCAGTTGTTTATGTGAAAATTCTTCATTTGTTATACGAAACCAAATAAGATGTACAGAATAGTGGTTTGAAGCATTTATCGACACCTTTTTTTAATGGGACAAGCGAGGCAAAACCTCTCCATACCCCGCAACTCCTGTAAGCCAGGATCTATAATAGATACAACCATGAAAACACCGGAACATTGAAGTATGGCAAGTCCCAGGGACATGAATGACTGTCTTAGATCCTACAACGAAATAAATCAGAAGATATTATTAGAAGAGAAAAATATTGACTACTATTAATTGACTTTTTCTTAAACAAACAAACTGAACAAAAATAATCTGAGCATTAAACAAATAGAAAAATACACAGTAATTACCTACAATATTTACACAAGCCTTGCACCACGGCACCAAAAACCAAAACCATTAACATTAACCCGTAAAATATTAACAAGCAATATTTGCATTTAGTAGCGATATCGCGGGGCATAACTGACCTACGCTATAAAAGGGTATAATGCAATAAAATTCACTAAAATTTTTAAAACGTGGCCATAAAACTAAGACGATACAGGCTGCCGGCTACCCGGCTACGGCAGCCGGCTATAAACCGAGGTAAGTCCGATACGCCGGAATCCAGATTCTACTGTTCCTATCAAAACTTTTATTGTCCCCCGTCTTTTGTCCCGCTCCCACTGACGCAGTTAAAAAGAGATGACGCTAGAACACTATTATCTTTTTCAAGAATTCATTGTCGTTGCAAGTTTTATGTTTCTTGCGAAGCATCGCATATTTTTATTGCGTCTCGTGGATTGAAGAGCTGAAAGGATATCTAGGTCTTTCGGTATATAGATTAGTTCATCCGCTTCTTGATATTACTTGGGGCTTTATCCATTTTAGCTTGGTTCCCCTTATTTTGTTCTATTTGTTATAAAAAGTCCGAAATGAACAATATCTAAGATTGGTTACGTTGGAGCCAATGAAATATGCTGCAGTAGCTGAATTTACGTGCAATTCCTGAAAGCGTATAGCGTACCTATTCCCGTAAATATATTCCTGGCTATAAAAATGGGAGTATTCGGTTATAAGGTTTTTACAACGAACATCGTAACGCGAACCTATTATATTGCTTCCCGACTCCGACTTACTGCATCCAGATCTAGTATTCTAGGTATACGACACGACAAGTTTGTTTATTATTTATATAACCGCATTTAAATGTGTAATTTAATTTTAAGTTTTGCAATTTATTTACAAGTTTCGGTTTCTCGAAAATTTCTTAAGAGTAGTAGCACGGAGTCTTATAACACAAATGGTGAAAAGTGGGTGTACGTTCTAATGTGCACCTCTGCCTACCCTTTCGGGTATAAAAGCGTGACGTTGCATTCATTTACAAAAGTTACAATTTTCTGTCAAGTCCTTTTCTAAGTAGGTTTAATTGCTTAGCTAGGTCTTATCTCATAGGCAGTAAGTTTTACTCTGTCTTTCTTAGAAGCGCAAACAGTGAAGTGTTGCAGGATTAATTCACGGTATCCAACAACCTTGCTTCAAGAAACACCTGGAAGCCTTTAAGCACTGATAGACGTATTACCTACATTTGATAGACTATAAAAAAAAGTGTCATAACACCATCGAATTTCCACGAACCATTAAACTCGACACTACCAACGAAGTACCAACATCGAAGCGTTTTCAGCCAACACACGGGATGGATGCAAAGCAAACGGTTCGCGTTCAAGTTGAGGCACTTTAATTAAAGTAAGGTGTACGTCATGACCATTAAATGTAGACGAAGTCGGCCATTGTAAATTCCACCGACGTTTCAGTTTCATAGCTTTAGTTAGAAAACGCCGTCGGACTTTTATGGGCAATTTGGGTTCAGACGTTTTGTTATATTACCAATGCTTTTAAGGCGCTGCACCTCGCTCCGGTAAACATATGTGCAGTTTTACGATCTACTAGTTTATGGTAAATGTGTTGTTATGTCCGCGGCAACGTTAACTCTTATGTATGAAATACGCAATTTATCTTATCCTGACAGATGCGCCTATTGAAAACTTCGCGTTTGTTTCTGCCTTTCCTCCTACTGTCTGAAGGGTTTATGTCTTCCCAGGGTCACAAGGGAACCAATGTTATTGTGTTTTGTGTCTGAAATTACATTTTGTGGTTTATGTGTTTATCTGTCGTGCGCTTGTGAGCTACTTTAGTTGATGCTCGTTGATACTAATTTTATATTGTCGTTTAGGTTTGAAATTAGGACGTGTTTCTTTGAATCTAGTATTGCTATAATAAACCTCTTTTTCTTGTATCGACTGACTGCATAGTTGACGCGGTGGCTGAGCAATTGGCTGCCGTGCAACGTGTCGCGGGTTTGATTCCTGCACGGATCAACTCTTTGTGTAATCTGAGGTCTCTTTGTGTGAGGTTTTCAAGAATCCTAATCCTTATTTTTTAACTACAAAAGAATACACAATATGCTTTATTGTGTTAGAAAATATTTAAAGTTCGTGCAAGCAATATTTAAAACAGATAAAACGTTTACTAGTTATATTTGTGTATATTTTTATTTACACTTACATTTTTTATACACGTCTATACTAAATATACTTAACTAAAATCAACTCTAATTAGAATCACACTACACTACACTACAATACAAGACAGCATTACTCAAGACAGTAAACAAAGCGAATCTCCCGCCAATGAAACGTCAGATCTATAAAACTTTATGACAGGAACGTTTTCGCCATTTAAATAAAAAAAAAGAAACACACTCGTATTGTCGTTGCCAATTAGAGTAGTAATATCAAAGGAGTTGTATTAAATGTGGCACTACCTTTAAAGTTTCAGGGTTGTGGTCGCTTTGTATGATAACTTAAAGTTACTAGTAGTTTACTTACGTTTACTGCGGACTGTCTAGGGTTTACCGGGGCTCCGGCTCGAAAAGCAGGAGTAGGAACGGGGTGGTTTTTAGTCAGTAAGAGTTTGATAGTCCTTCTCGCCTCACACAAGGTGGGAGAGGCCATTGGATGATTTTCATGGAAACGGTTACATAGGTTCAAAGCTTAGCGTGCTGAGTGGGATATCCACCATGAAACGGTGACGCCTCGCCGATTGTCTTGTGGTGCGATGATGGAAAGTCTTGTCTTGTGGTCTTGTGTCTTGTGGTCCTTCTCGCCTCGCCCAAGGTGAGAAAGGCCATTGGATGATTTTCATGGAAACGGTTACATAGGCTCAAAGCTTAGCTTAAAAAGCGTGCTAAAGATACATTCTGTGATATGATAGAAAAATACTTACACTTCGAGCATCTTGAGAAATTAAATTAACAACTAGCTTCTGCCATCGACTTCGCCCGCGTATTCGTGGTATAAAAATTATCCTATAACCTAATTCAACTCATACCCTGTCTGTATACAAAATTTCCTCAAAATCCGTTCAGTAGTTTCAGCGTGATTGACGGACAAACATCCAAACAAACAAAGTTTCACATTTATAATATACATACATATAAGTGTGATTATAGTGTGATAAATTATGAACTTATTTTCTTGGTGTAACGTCCTTCCTTTCAATAACGGTAGGCGTCATTGAGATAAAAAGTACCGAAATAATTTATGGGAACATATTCGGCCATTTTGTAAATCTCGGAAACGTCAAGGAGTATAGAGGAATGGAGTCTATGGATTAGATACGTAGAAGTATGTGCAACAAGGAGCGCCACGTGTGCAGTGTTCTTTGCGTAAAAAAAAAATACATTAGCTGTCACTAATTAGAGAGTAAAGAGCGCATCTTCCATTTTACGTCTATTTAGACATTTGTCTCATACTTTGCCTTGCCACAGCCATACCTTGCCATTAATTGACATACCTCGTAATACTCATAATTCCAATAAACTACCGATCGGTAGTTTATTGGAATGCGCCGATATAGTTCGAGTGTTTTTCACTGTATTTGACTAAGCTTTCAGTTTAACCAAATGTTAATATTTAATGTTTTCAAAATATGTATCGATTGATATATTAGCAACATAATGATGTATTACATTAATAATGCACACAATAAACACTTTCTCAATTTAACTCCCACAAGTTAGTACTCTTTACTCTCTATACTCCTTGCCCGTTTACTTTGAATGCAGTCACGTAAAGTTTGATTATTGGGCGCTGAATATTTTTAATTCACCTTCCGTCGGTTTGTTTGTACCACCATTCACTTGTTTAAGTTAATGTATAATTTTGAAAAACGTATCATCAAGATGAGGCTGCGTACGGTTTTGGAGTACATTTTTTTATTTATTTTGTAAGTGTTGTATTGATTTTTGCTCTTAAATTGAAGCAGTAAGATAACATGACCATATGTGTTTGAACTGTGTTATGAAACTTTGAAGATTCCTTGGAGGAAGAACTGAGAAAAATGTATCTATTAACAGTTTATAAACGCCACCGGGGTCACTGATGACCGACGTCAGCCGTGGATTTGCCTTCAACAGTTTTCTATTGGCAGTCAAAGACTTAATCTATCGCAAATCAGTCGTAACTAGGCTATATTACCGTAATATCCAAATAATACTTTACCCGATTTGGCAATTCGTTTACTAACTAACCCACTTATTTATTTAGAAAACCAATAGCGTTACAGACAATTTACAATAGGTTATGTGAATTACAGATATTAAAGCTAATAATAGGTTTCCCTTTAAACTAGAATTTATGTACATGCGAACGGACTTAATGAAATAAATAAAAAAGAAATCAAGAACAAACAATAACTTACTTAACTAACAAGACAATTAATAACTAATAACACAAATACAAAAATAAAAACAATCGAACCCAAACCAGTTACATAAAGCACTTCATACTTTGAACCTTTAAGTGTTACCATCAACAACAGAGCGTTTTCGCAGCTATGAGCATTTTAACTGGCCATAACTTACTGGCAACACTTGGGACGTCATGCAACTGGCAACACTCGTAAAAGGTTATGCCCGCGACGTCATACCACGCTTCAAACGGTTTATTGGGGAATTTCGGTGTTTTGTGAACTAATTAAACTATTATTTTATGTGACTTCACTTGTGGGTTTTATCCACCCACTTGTTATGGCGTCAATTAGTATTTGAACTTCCATATTTATTATTACTAGTGGTCGCCTAGTGGTTGAAATTCAACCATATACGATTTAATTTACAATAAGTACCACTTAACATACGTTCAAGGATAATTTTTATTTAACTCAAACTCAAACAAACTCTTTTATAAAACTCTATTCATATGAGACGTCAATATCATCGCAATGTCTATCGATTTTGACGTTTTGTCAAATACTATCAGATACTATGCATGTGTGTGTAATGTTTTATTTATTGATTTAATGTACTTTATAAGCATTATTTTTTAAAAATATTAGCGTTCTTCACTTCTCCTACACATAAACTATAAGTGTACCAAATTTTATGCTCCTACGTCCGCGCAATTTTCGTAAATAGTGGTCCAAAGTTTTTGCATCACGTATTAATATATAGATTAATGCGTAAGTTTGTGTCTGTTTATTTGTCCGTCTTTCACGGCAAAACGGAGCGACGAATTGATATGCTTTTTTTACAATTTAATAACTGATTGGAATTACATGTAAATACACACACACTCACACATCGTTACATCATTTTATCCCCGAAGGGGTAGGAAGAGGTGCACGTAACATGTATTAGTTGGTTGTAAAGTTACATAGGCTGCTCTTTATCTCATTTTAACTTTCCACTTCCCTAAAATACGGGGGTGGAAGTTTATATGGAGCATTCGGCAATTCAAAATTGAGGTACAAAGCTAAAAATTTGTATGCAGATTGTTTGTGACCAACTAAGAAGTCGTGAAACATTTTCTTTTAATCATTAAACCCTTAAAAAAACGCGTGTGAAACCACGGGCGAGAAGTTAATTTTATAGTTTAGGTATATTAAATACATTTATAGACAATCCCTTTATAGACTGGTCCCTTTATCTCGTGGATTGCCTTATATGTTACGTTATATGCCTTATTATGTTATAACGAAGTGACATTGTTTTTGTTTTATTGTTAAATAGCTGTGTAATTTTTTTTTAATTAATGGGCTAACGATTGTCGTTGTCCTTCTCAGGTATTCTTAGATTTATTCATAGGTACTTATTTTATTTTTATTTAAAATGCTTTATACACATAACGCACAATAGGCGGATTTAATGCCGTAGACAAAGCTATGTGCGTCATGTTTGTTAATATAACAACAAGATACCAAATCTAACTCAAAAGCTCTCAGGGTAGTATAAACATAAAACTGTAGTCTTTGTCGAACACAAAAATCAATTTATCATTTCAAAAAGTTCCCACCAAAACAACTCAATATACGTAGCATTCCAACGTAGAAACAATTAAGCCCAATACTGAAGAACACACACGATCCCAATCACTTAACTAACTAGAAAAAAAAACTAATTACCCAACCTCTCAATCAATAACCTTCCCACTTGACACTCTAAAACAAACACTTAACTTTATCAATAGAACCATCACCAGCTCACCTCTAGAAGCCCCAACTCACACTTAAATCGAACGAACAAACTAACGCCATCTACCGCCAGTATAACCAATTAAAACTTATTAATTACCCACCCATTCGCGCTCGTAAAGCACATTTACTGCGCTGCGCTATAAAAGAAGTTTTCCTTTTAAAACCTTTAAAAACCAGCCTCATTTCAGAATCCGATGGTAGTAAACTGACTGGGTTTATGACTAGAGTAAGCGTGACTTTTTACTAAGGAACGTACTTTGATTGGTTCGCGAAATTCAACTTATAGCTGTTCGTAGTAATGACTTTGTTTATTTAAGAGCCTATTTGGTTGTATGTGTATGGGTCGGAGGCTTAATACTCTCTTGCACTCTAACCGCTGTAGTCAGATTCGTTTAATGGTTACTTAACCCTGTCCTTAGCAATTGTTTTCTATACAAAATCGTTACTAAGGAAACTATTCCTTAGTAACGATTGTGTATTATACTAATAAGTAATCATTAAATGTCTCTCAGTGTGGTAGTAAGAGTTCTTATGCACGATGCGGATTCGAAACCTATTTACAGCAAGTACCAATGTGACTTTTTCCGAGTTTATATGCTTTTTTTAAGATTAAAACACCACTGATAAACGGTGAAGAAAAAGATTGTGAGGAAACCTGAGCTTATAATTTCAAATTATAAGTTTGAAGCCTCAGTGCCAACACTCAGTGAGTAAGCTTGATGATTAATGCTCAAATTTTCTTCGTGTGAGAAGAGGTCTTTGGTCAGCAGTAGCCACTTGTTGGCTGTTAACTCTTAAAAACGTTGCACAACTTACGTATTATTAATACCACAGAAAAATTAAAGCCGTATCTAGCTATACAAAACCAATACGGTTGTTTCCAACTAGTCAAATTCAATACTTTTTATACAAATGTCAAAAGAATTTTGTAGGAGATCGTTAATTATGACTATAAAATATTGGGATTTTCTATTGTATTGAAAAGTCAAAATAATTTATTTTTTTACTTAGGAAACTACCCAATTAAGCATACCCAAGCAAGCACATTTAAAGATCACTTTATACTGGTCGGTCGTGCATAGCTTAATGTGTCGACTTCCATTATTTGGGGTCCGTGCGTAGTTCTCGGAAGGAGGTCATAAAAATTTATGGTTCAGTAGGCTCGACCCTCGAAAGTAGGCGTTACTATGTCTCTGTGGGACGGTCGTGTTATGTAAAGTAGGTGTGTATATAGGAGGTTATGTACTTATACATACATATATTGTGCAAACAACAATAGCTTTCAAATAAACAGTTATACTTTTTAAATAAATTGTTAATACGGTAGTTTTCAAGTAGTCTTTTTTTTGAGATGGGAAAAATCATCCAATGACTTCTTTCGTCTTGGGCGAGGCGGGAGGGAGTGTCAGACTCTTACTGACTAAAAACCGCCCCGTTCCTACTCTTGCTTTTCGTGTTTCTAGTAGTCTAATTTAATATTGTATGGTTGGCCTGGTGGCTGAACGACAAATAATATGTAACGATTACGATTCCCGCACAGAACAACTCTTTGTGTGATACACAAAATTGTTGTTTAGGGTCTGGGTGTTATGTGTATGTGAGCTTGCATGTTTATAAACGCACCCACGATACAGGAGAAAATCCTAATGTGGGGCAACGTAAAATAACATCTTTTAAACAATACACAGTTTAGTAGATTCTACGATCGGTCGCAGAATAAAAAAACGTGATGAATATGATGTATCTATATGTAAAATCTTCAATATTAGTTTTCCACCTTTTTACACATACAGGAAACCGAGATTCCGTTTCTAATTATATATAATATATCGTGAAACATTATATATTTATTGATTACTGTAAGAAATAACAATTAGTAATATATCATTGAGTTGAAACTATATATTATATATTATATTTTATAAAAGTAAAGTAATAAATTATTGATTAATGAGCTAAGTTTGAATAATGAGTTGGTAATTAGCTGCTTAAGCATTTAGAAATTTCTCAAGGCTTGTGAGATTTTTAATAGGTACTTATAATATTTGTATCTTGAAGATCTTGTTCAGCTTTGCTGTGATCAGTACTTTATTGTAGATTGGACTTTATAGTTTGACTAACTTCTGGCCGCATCTGCACCCGCGTTTCCATGAGATAAGTAGTCTATGTGTTATTTAAGACCATAATGTTCCCCTGTTCTGGACTTGGCAAAGTATTGCTGAGTTTTTTCTTTCACTTTTCAAAAATTTCTCAATAGTACCACGAAGTCTGGTATTGTGCCCAGTATTTAGCAATAGGCACATTCCCTATTATTCATCCACGTAGGACTTATATCACAAATGGTGAAAAGTGGGTATACAATTGTACAGTGTCCGGATGCATTCATGCACCTCTGCCTACCCTTCGGGGATAAAAGGTATGAAGATACATTTTAATATAATTACAATTCATTTTTGTAATTTTTCAACCTTAACTCAAAAAATCGAGTCCAAAAATTACTACACCGACATTTTTTCAACGAAACACACCATCAACAACGTAATTAGCAAACTAAATAAAACTCAGTAGGAGACCGAATAAATCTCTCAACCGCTGTCCTTAAAGATACCGCACAGAATCCACATCTCAATTACACTCTATCGTGCTCCTTTTTTATTTGGACGTAAACGATGCGTCTGCGCAACCGTGCACAGATGATTAATGGCCGAGAAAACATACAAACACATAATAAATAAGATTTTTGTGTTGATGATCGCCGTGTAAGGGTTAATGAGACTGGCTCGTTTAGGAATGATGGATTTGAGAAAAATATAGCTTGGGTTAAGAAAAGTATTATTGAGTTTAATTTTGAAAATGCATAAAATACTACTATTGTTTGGTGCCGTGGTGGCGTGGAGGTTTAAGACGCTCGCTTCTCATGCCTGGTGCGGGGGTTTGAAACTTACCAACGTCAAGTACCAATATGACTTTTTCCGAGTTAGAAGTAGACACCATTGACAAACGGTGAAGGGAAACATCGTGAGCAAACCTGAGCTTATAATTTCTAATTAAATGTTTGAAATCGCTAACCTGTATTGAGTAAGCGTGGTGATTAATACCCAAAACTTGTCGTCTTTCGCTTCATCAACAGTCATCTGTCTTATTATGCACTATACTCATTCTAATAAGAACTAGAATCTTCTATCTCCTGAGTCATACTTAAGAAAACTGGACCAACACTACAAACCAATTTCACCATATTTTTCTACTAACAACACCGACGATGTCAATGCGTTTAAGCAACGTTTTTTTAAACCGTTTAAATATCATTTAATCGCTTCGGAAACTGGTATTAAGTTGAAGAGGAGCGTCTAATTTGAATTTAAATTGTGAGTTAAACGTGTAGAGGTGTTGCTTGCACGCTATATGTCAAGTTGTGATCCTCGGAACCTGTTGTTTTAGACCAGATGAGTGGACCACTTTCTTGTAGTAATTAAGATAATTTGCTAAATTAATCATGGTGTTGTGAGATGAGTTTGTAGCTAGTGAGGCTGTTCGTTTAGGATCTTAAACCCTTTTTTATTGAGAGGATAAATTTGTCCAACGATTTCTCCCGTCTAGGATGAGGCGAGAGGAGAGTGTCAGACTCTTAGGTACTGACTAAAAACCAGCCCGTTCCTACTGATGCTCTTCGAGCCGGAGCCCCGGTAACCCGCTAGGTAGTCCGCAGCTCCGGGTCAGGTCTTAAATCCTTAGGGTAAAAATTATACAATGTATAATATTTATAAGAGGTCTTTATAAATTTTGTTAAACACTTCAAAGCATTCTCCCATTTATCTACTTTCAAGTTTTATTATATCCAGCCCTACTCAGAGATATTATAGATGATTATATACAAATGATTATTAATGCCCTTGCTTATTGGCACTTAGCAATTATACTTGGTTAGCATATCAACTATGGACACATAATTATTAACACGTTAACCGCCAGTAATCGACGCTTAGCGGAGGATGTCTTCAACAGTTTCCTTTCGGCAGTTAATGCTTTAACATACATTGATAACCTCACGCTTGTCTCCCATGGAGGTAGGCAGAGACAATGGAACGCCAATTGCTACGATTCTTACATACATCTTTCGTTTCATCAACAGTTAACATAATGCTTTAATTAGTAAACAAATAAAATATAACTCCTTATTTTATCCGAAAGGGTATTTTGGTATTATTTTCAGTTTTCATTTCCCAAAACATCTTTTACATGGAACATTTCATCAAATTCCGCAACGGAAATATTTCCTATAAACTATAAAGCGTTGAAATATCGAATGGAATGGAATAAAAAGGAGGTATATGTGTTTACACGACTTGTACGGGGCTGAGCAGCCGTCTGCGTCGACTGCAAGAGTCGTAAACCGGAGAAATTCACGTCTGGCCTGTTTTGTTACAAATCAATACCAATTCTGTATTATGCCATAAGAAAGGTAGAATTGTAGAAGGTTCAGGGATAAAATAAAATATAGGTAAAGTTTTTAACCGACTTAAAAAAAATGAAGGTTCTTAATTTGAGCCGAACGTAACTCTAACTGTTTGACGTTTGTAACGCAAGATAAAAATCTTGCGTTATCGGAATAGTATTTTTCAGACTTAAGAGAAGATGATAGGGTTATTACCTGCCTTATAAAAATGCGGCAATGAAAATTGAAGGCGGTTCCTTTTTTTTAAGAAGTTTTTTTATGTTTGTTAGATATTTTTAGTTGATTACAAATAAATGTGGACTACACAAAAGTGCATAGCTTTTTATTTATGAAAAACTTTGTACTATACTAATATATATAGTGTTTTTTTTTTTACAAAATAGAGTATATAATACCAATTGTGACATTACATCCGTTTTACTTACATGCACATGTGCATTGTATATACCTATTGCAGATAGAGGCGACTATGTTTTGTACACAATAAACCCCACTCTTTTTTATATAAAATAGATATAATCTATTTTCATATAAATAAAAGCACATAGTAGGTACACGCAAGTACATAGTGCCTACATACAAACAGATATAAATCTCATTTTATATATAAAAAAGCATGTACGGCTGTATATAATGGTGAATCATGACACGCATCACGATTTTTTTTTATATATTTTTATACTTTTTTTTTTAATTTACTCCACAAACTAGTTAGATGTTAATCATATATAATTATATGTCATCATGTGAATTGTACTTAATAACTATGATTAAGTTCATATACCTAATGGGAACTACCGTTTTTACTCACTAGATGGTGTTGATATAATTAAATTGTCCAATAGAGAATTGGGTAGATGACTAATTTTTATTTTAATGTCCGTCTTATAGATTATTTTAAAATATTAAATTGACGGACTAAATAGACTTTAATTTTCATACCCCATCATCATCCCTATTAGTTAGTATCAAACCATTGACCATTAAATTTTGGACAAACAAACGTAATTCTTTATAAGCTCCACCTGGTGAGTGAAAACATAACAGTAGCCCCTCATTACATCCGCAGCTGTGGACTACCTAGTGGGTTTACCGGTGATCCGACTGGATGGGCAGAAGTAGGAACGGGGTGGTTTTTAGTCAGTAAGAGTCTAACACTCCCTCTCGCTTGCCTAAGGTGGGAGACGTCATTGGATGATTTTCCCCCCCTTAAAGCAAAGTGGATATAACATTACAAGTGAACCTTCTGCGCTCTTGTTTTTATTTCATCCAAGTATTCTAGTATTTTTTAACGCACAAAGTTGCTTAGCTGGCGTCGTAAAGATGTTTATATGGCATCCTAGTTAAATACTCAGGTTTATTGGTTCACCTTCAATTACCCACTGGCTTATTATTACAAGTTGGAACGGATTAAAATTAACGCGTTTCAACTGTTTTTATATTTGTAGAATATTAGCTCTTCATCGAAAGAATTGATAGCGGAGTGTTCATTATAAAGCCATTTTGAGCAGGTTGCATAATAGGTCCTAGATGGAGGGTATGAAATACCTTCTTTTAAGTAAAAATTAAATACTTAAACATTTAAAAAGTTTATTGAAAGCGACAATGCATAAAACAACATATTTACCCGTTCAAACTCCCAATTCAAATAGACCGTTACATCTTTCAGCGCGAGAAAATATACTCGTCTGTCACATTTGACAGCTGACAACGTTAATAAACAGTTCTACTATAGTACTGCCGATAACACAGATTTGCCACGTCTGCGCACGCTGCTCATGATGAAGTCGCTGTTACTCGAAACTAGTAGTTTTCTCCATTAATTTACGTTATCAATTTTTAGTTAATTTAGTATGTCTCACGATAGTTACTTATTATAAACAATTCAAACCAGTGTTTTACAAAGTGCATTTCGAAAAACATTTCCCTCTATTATCCCATTCCGGGTATAAACGGTATAGTATGTTACCTTCAATCCAAAGTGTGACGTGTATTATAAGAAGTCGGTTCTCTAATGAACCGGGAACCCAACAGAACTCGTTTTTGTACACATCGAACTAAACAAATCCAGTTTATGATGGTCTCTCTTTGCATGATCTTTCTTCACATTCATGGTTCAGTTTACACTGGTTTGTATATCTTGAATTGTAGCCGTTTATACACGGACCAATCGATTTGCAATTAAACGGTTGTCAACCAGTAGTCAGTGTCGATATTTATTCCTCCCCAAATCGATATATTCTCGTAAGTCATGTCGGAGTGAAAAGTTTAAGCATTTATTTCAATTATGCAGGCACTTGAATAACAAGTGGTCTGCGTTTGAGGGTCATTCAGATAGGATGAAATGGTTCGGCTAAAGTTGTTCCTTTTTTAGCCCTTTAAGCGCCCAGTTAAATATCAATTACAGTGCTTCTAGCGCGCTGCTACAAATCGAAAAAGTTATATCTATTCTAAATAAGGAGGAGCAATCGTGTGAATAGAACGAAAAAATCATGCATGTTCTCTGTCGCAACAATACAACACGGAAATATTTGTCACACATAATGACACAGACGGTTAAAAGGTAAGACAAATGCAAAATGAAGATGCCTCCATATTTTTTTTGATCTTTCTTACCTTTTCGTATAAATTCATCTCTCTTCCGCATCTATTCACCCCTCGAATTATATTTACTTACCCCGTTTTACCTTACTTACTTACTAAACAACCTACATGTAATAATATTCAGCTTTTTATTTCAAAATTCTTTGTTCAATACTTTTTGACAAAAGACTCATTCATACTACGGAAACTACACAGAGTTAACACACATGATTTTGTATTAAAATTCCGTTCAAACTATAACTAAACTTTACCAATTTCCCAGAACATGTGTTCAACCTGTCGATTCAATTCGTACTCACATAGCGGACCTATTGAACGGAAATCTAACTAGGGCAGGCCATTCTCGATTGTTGCTTGTTTTGAAACATAGTTGCTCACAAACTGAGCAACATCGCGTCACTACCGATTTGTTGATCCTGTTTAGACGTTTCGTACCAAATACTCGCAATCCAGAACCGGATTGCACACGGAGTGTACACGGGCCCCGTTTATATAGATAAGGCCCTTACGCCTGATACTGAAATGCTATTCAATTTTAAGTTGTACTTAAATATCGTGCTATCTCTGTCCTTTTATAAAGATTTGATAGCGACAGAACTAGTCTTGAGAGCGTCTTAAAATTAAGTAACGTTTGAGTATTTGGACATTAATCCAGCTGTGTCACGACTTGTTGGAGATGGGGCCCGTGGCAAATTCTATTGAGAGATCCTTTAACTGCCATGGATTCTTAATTGCATACATTTAGTTCCCTAAAGGGGTAGACAAAGTTGTTTATTCCTCCTTAGGCGCTGTATGGTTAAAGTTCAGCGCTGACCTCTAACACAAATTGGGAAAAGGTCAGGAGAAAATGTAATGCACAATGCACAATATATTAAATGTAATATCTATTATTCGCCAGTTCTATTTTAAGTCTCATGTTTATGTTAGAAGGTGGACTAGGTAGTGAGTTAAAATATATGGGGCCCTCTCTTGCATTTTTTTTGAGAGGGGAATATATCATCCAATGACTTCTCCTGCCTTGGGTGAGGCGAGACGGAGTGTCAGACTCTTGCTGACTAAAAGTCACTCCGTTCCTACTACTGCTTCGAGCCGAAGCTCACCTAAATCCGCTAGGCCCCCATCTGCGGTAGTCTAATCGTTCGTTAAAGCGCGCGTGGCCCTCTTTTTGTATAGGGTCCTATACTATGGGGCCCATTTCTACTTTACATACGTTGATCCGGCTCTGTCACAATTCTAAGGTGTATGAGCGTTGTTGATATTAAAGTATCGTTGTTATGTGGAGTTTACTTTTTTCGGAAGGTCGGCTTTTATTAGTTATTATATGTTCCTAAATTACTTTGCTATTGTTTTACTGCCTTATTGAGTGGTCACATATAAGACTGCCGGACAAGGGATCTTCGGGTTTATAATGCATATATAATCCATATATATATATATACCCGTATCACGATTGTATTTTAATTTTTTATTTACTCTGATTATTTTACTCCCTCGTTGGTCGAGTGGTCGCATGTATGACTGCCGGACAATGGGTCTCGCGTTCGATTGCTGTGTTTTCAATTCACTAACCCTTTCACGAGTATAGGCGCTTACTTTTCTCAAGACCAGATTTTCTGCATCCAATCCACTGGAAAAACAGTTATGACGTCTTTAAGTTCAGCTAGGAACTTTTATCCGGAGTTGCGGACTGCCTAGCGGGTTTACCGGTGCTCCGGCTCAAAAAACAGGAGTAGGAACGGGGTGGTTTTTAGTCAGTAAGAGTCTGACACTACCTCTCTCCTCGCCCAAAACGGGTAAACACATTAAATAATTTCCACCCCTTAAAAACAAACTACGAAACTTTATTACTTTATACGCAAGGAAGGGTACAGACATATTGTCTGTATGTAGTTAATATAATGGAGTAAATACATACACACAATCATAATGATAATATATTTACTATACATAAAACTAACATAATCAAAGTACATACATACTTATATATATAATTATTTATAATCTATCTTTGTGTAGTCTAGTCTATATCTTATATTACACGCTTAATGCAATTATAATCTTCTTACATAATATATAAGTTGCACGTTCATAAATCTATCTCACGAACAAATCGTTCACCTCAAAAGAAAGTAATAAAATATTTGGCAGACGTACTGACAAGACGATTATAATGTACATTAGAGATGTCTACGATATATCTAATTTATATATAGAGACAAGCACATTAAAATACCATAGAGCGTCTAATTTCTTTAAACTAATTTGAACTATATTAACAAAAGGAATACAGTTTAAAATCGAATAATATGTAGATAGGATATATAACATAACCTAATTTGTGAAATATTTAAACGGTTCTCTATCTAATTACCAAAAGGATAAGGTTGAAAATAGATTAAGAAATTGATCGATAAAGTATACCTTGATATGCGTTGATCTTGCATAATTAAGATTTACAATTTTACACGTGTAGCAAATAATTAATAGTACAATTGCCAAGCAACGTACGTAATTATGTTGCATAAAATTACTGCAATGCATATAATCTTTATTCGCTCTGTGTGTGTGTGTGTGTGCAGTTACGCACACATACGCGACCGGCGCACGCGCATACATTGTTTCACCTTGACCGAGAGATTAGTGGATGATTCAGAAATAGATGTACGGATGTTGACGGAAATGGGTATGGGGATTTGTTTGTTCTATATGTTTGTTTATTCAATTAAAATTACTATTAAAATTAAAAAAATATATCTGTAGTCTGCAATAAGCCGTTTCTATGTGTCCTGTGTCTGACTGATAAGGATTTTGCGTGAGCAAAACAAAGAAGTGTTTCTTTATTATGACAGAAAAGTACATAATAGGAACTGTGTATTTTTTTGTAAAAGTCCTAATAAAATAGAAAATACAGCAGTGTCACTGCCGATCCGTTTTAGTTTTAGTGATATTTTTTGAGGGATTATTATCATCGAATGACTTTTCTCTCCTCACCTTTCTTACTAACTAAAACCCCCCCTGTTCCTAATCCTTCTTCGAGCCAGAGCATTAGTATCCCACTAGGTCCGTAGCTCCGTAGATTCTAGATTCCTACAGGGAAGATCGATATTACGTATCACATATCTATAGACATTATATATAGTATATATGTATTATCTAAGCGATGTTAATCTTTATGTACCCAGTAAAAACATTGACGACATTGTTTATTATCCTTGTGTAAATATCATGATAGTTATTACTTCTCAATGTTACTGGTTTTCTAATACTGTATACAACAAACAAACATACATACCTATATATCATAATAATATAATGAATATTCATAAATAAGTCATTAGTTTTTAATAGTGACGTATCTTAAAGAATTTCCTTTACCATTCCTACAGTATTTTCAGTAAAATGTTTGAGGCTGTACCCTTTATTACATACTAGGTTGTGCCTGTGACTTCGCTTGCATTCCCGTGAAAAGTAGCCATGTCTAATTCCTGACCATAACCTAATAATCCCGGTTCCGTTTAGCCGTTTTGACGTGATAGAGTAACAAACATAACACCGAAACGGATAAACCGTTTTTGATTTTATTTATTCTGCCTCGTTGGTCGAGTGGTCGCAAGTGCGACTGCCGAACAAGGGGTCTCGGGTTCGATTCCCGGGTCGGGCAAAGTATTACTGGGCTTTTTTCAGATTTTCGAAAATTTTTCGGTAGTAGCACGGAGTCTGGAATTGTGTCCAGGATATGGCAATAGGCTCACCCCCTATTACATGGGACTTATAACAGAAATGGTGAAAAGTGGGTGTACATTGTATGTGCACCTCTGCCTACCCCTTCGGGGATAAAAAAGGCGTGACGTTATGTTATGTTATGTTATTCTTAATGATGAGATCTTGATTGAGGTAAAACTCATCATTACATGAATTATACATATTTTCTTATATATATTATGATAAATGTATAAATCATATTATTTATACATATACAATAATAATGAATATTTCTATACAATAACAAGAAGATCTGTGAAAATTTTATGCATTGATAAATTGATTTATAATCGCATATATTTGAATAGCAAATATTTATGTACCTATTAGAAAATCGTCATGCAACCATTATGAACTATTTATTGACATCTTAAATGATTTATTTAATTGTATACAAAACACAATGATATATTGTGTTATTTATTTTCTTTTGTTTATTTTATATGGTTTTATATAAAGTCTGTGCACGACTCGGCCACAGAATTTCTAGATTTATCGTTTTGAAATTGTGTTTAGGGATAGGCGGCCTACTCGGAGCTGCCGGCAACCTAACGGGTTACCGGGGTTCCGGCTCAAAGCAGAAGTAGGAACGGGGTGGTTTTTAGTCAGTAAGAGTCTGACACTACCTCGTCTCCCTTAATGAGTCATCTGATGATGGTATTATTCGATGGATGGATGATTGTACATGTCATGAAACCCTTAACAAAGGGATAGGCAACCCTTTTTTTGTAAGGATAGAAAATCATCAAATGACTTCTCCAGTATTAAGTGAGGGAATTTGCAGGTGTGTTTCGGCCTTTTGGGGGTTAGAAATTTGATTCAATTTTGAGTCATTGTATGTCACAACTGTTATAATATCACGCTTTGTAAAACCTTGGTATATCTTTCTGCTTAACCTCATGTGAAACTGCATGATTAACCAGTATATAGGAAGTAGCTCACTGATTTGCAATGAATAGTACGCGTTATGTAAATATATGTATTGCAGGGACATTGAGCTGCTACTCTATACATATTATTATTTATTACCACTTAATATATTGTTACTTATATGTTGCCATTTATTAAATATACATATTACATATCAGATAAATGTTACATTCACTTTTCGCTAGTCGTGTGAAGTTCCTAAAGAGTCGATATCCACTTATGAAAATCGTATCAAAATCTGTTCATTCGTTTTTGAGTTTATCACGTACGGATGCATGCGGATGACTCTGAAACGTGCTACTAAAAACCAAACTTTTCCAATCATGTTATTTATGATTTTTTAATTAATTCGTAATTCGATTCCTGACTGTGTTTCGTTATGCGTTATGTGTGTGAGATTACCAGATGCCCAATTAGCTCCCTCTCCAATCTTCCCAATTCCCGATTTCCCAACAACAAACCTTAAATTCCTAACCACTCAAAAGGTCAGTAACGCACTTGTAACGTCTCTGGTGTTTCGGGTGTCCATGGGCGGCGGCGATAGCTTATCATCAGGTGATTCGTCTGCTCGTTTACCGGCTTATACCATTAAAAAACAAACATAAAATATTGTATGGAACTTACCAGCAGCTTTTATTTGAATAACTTTTTTTTATTTGTCCAAAAGTAAGCATACTTCAAATCCACACCAAACCTTACTTTACACCTTGTGTATAAAAATGCACACATACCTATAAAAATTTGATTTATATGGTATTTTTTACAATTTCGAAACAAATTCGTTTATTGAAGCACAAATTTTGAACATTTTTTATGTTCAATTGTGTATTGGTACCGGCACATCATGTTACCCCATATTGTAAATCTTTTAATAGATTTTCGACCTTGTGCTTCTGTGGCAAAGTTCAATATTCGGTGGACAGTGTGTATATTTTGTTTTCTTGAATGGTTTAACCTTGGTGATAAAACAGTAAGTTCGTGACCAAATGCTGGACTTGACTGAATCGTTATATTTTGTTACTTTAAAAAAGAGTGCCAACTTATTTTTAGCAATTGTGTTTTGAATTGTGATATACAGTAAGGAGGTCACTCATATGACTTAAATGTAACTACAAGTATCACTAGTCTACAAAACATAAAACAATTAAATATTTCAACGAAAACTGAGAATTAAAAAGAAATTAAATAATAAAGTATTAATAAATTCTGTTTTAACTAGTATTATTAAATTCTGTATGAATCAAGAACCCTGGTTAAGTTTGAAATTGGTTGAGTATACTCCAACAATTGTACGTCTGTTTATATATTTATACATATGTATATTGCATGCGTTTTCTTAACAACCAGTAAATTGCCTATATAGCTACTTTGGTAAACTCTGTTTAACTTTAAACACAAACCCTTTTCATTTTTGATTAATTACAATAAATATAATTATTATTTTCTTTCTACTCTAGAAATTCTACATATCATGAAAAAAAACTATTAGTATACGATTTATATGGTTCTACATATTTGACATAATATATATACAAATAATATAATAAATTATACCAATAAATTCACATTGAAACGTGACAGTTATAGAAACCGTGTCTACACGTCGATACTTTTTTTTTTTTTTTTTTTTAAGGTGGAAATTTGGAAAATCATCCAATGACTTCTCCCGCCTTGGGCGAGGCGAGAGGGAGTGTCAGACTCTTACTGACTAAAAACCTAGTAGCGTGAACACTATATAAGGTGTTCTAAAAGTATCTGCCACGGCTTTAATGGGTGGTAGGATTACAATAGTAAATATAAAAATATTTAGTATGAGTAATTAGACTGCCTCGTTGGTCGAGTGGTCGTAAGTGCGACTGCCGAACAAGGGGTCTCGGGTTCGATTCCCGTGTCGGGCAAAGTATTACAGGGCTTTTTTCGGATTTTCGAAAATTTCTCGGTAATAGCACGGAGTCTGGAATTGTGTCCGATGACAATAGGCTCACCTTACATGGGACTTACAACATAAATTGTGAAAAGTGGGTGTACATTGTATAGCGGCATTACGTGCCGTAATGTGCACCTCTGCCTACCCCTTCGGGGATAAAAGGCGTGACATTGTGTGTGTGTGTGTGTGAGAGTAATTACTTTTTTTTTATCCAAAATAATACGTGTAAGTTATTATATTTCAATGTGTCTGTCGCTTCGTCATTAACATTTTTTTTAATAACGAAGCGACGCGTCGTATTTATTTGTGAACAACTTTATACAGAATAGGGTCAATGTTTATTTAACTTCCTTATGTTCTCAAATTGAATTAACTGGTCCAGGGTACGAAATATTTTCACTATTGTAATCTTTAAACACAACACTACTTCCCATTAAAGCCGTGGCAGATACTTTTATAACACCTTATATATATTCAAACAAATAAATAAAAAGAAATGGCAATCATTTTCATTTGATATACCCGGGCAATGGCAATGGGCAATCAACCTAGTCATCGCATGCAAATAATTTATCAAGATTCAAGATAAAAAGTCCATATGATATATGTACTGTGAAACGTCCAATATATAAATGAGATATATTTATTTATACATAATATATGGCAACAAGTTTTGTTTAAGACTTTCGTATTTCATTTTACCATGATTTGTGATGATGTTGAAATACGGAACGAGTATCAAAAGTATCGTTTATTAAAATCTGAAATCATTTATTAAAGTCTTAAGACCCATCAACTACCTAATTATGTTTAGCCACACGCTGTATTACGCAGGGTTCATAACAAGAGAAAAATGGATAGCAAACAGAAGGCGCAGATGTGCACGCTTTAAATTATTGATTAAACATCAATATTTTAAATATTTTGAACGGACGATTATAGAAAATTCTTATAGAACGCTAATTGTCCTTTCAGTATGTCCCAACAAACTTAATTAAAATACATTTTGCATTGGAAACTATGCGGCGACTATAACCATGAGAGTACTAAAATTATACCATAAAAATCGTAATTTACTCAAGCCTACACGTTGCAACATTGTAAGACTTATAAATATAATTATATGAGTTTTTTAAACCTTGCACTAGGCTTGCAGTTTTACGATTTTACTCCGAATGAATTTAAAAACAAAATTATATTCTATTTATATGAGAATTTCTCGTCTTATTTTCACATAAAGTTTTAATCTTGGGACTCCATCTTGCCAACCTTTCCTTGTGCCTTGTAGGTCTAGAACTCTAGACTATTGTTAGGTTTCTGGATAAGAATGGCTTTGGTTAAATTCCTGAGGTAAAAATGTCATTTACTTGTTTATTTTTGAATTGTCTGCGAAACATGTCTAGTTCAGATTATTACGTTTGTTGGCATTTTAGCTACAGTTCTGTTTGCCATTGTTTGCTCTCGAAATTGTCTGCTAAACATGCCTTTTTTTTTTTTTTTTTTTTTTTTGAGGGGGAAAATCATCCAATGACTTTTCCCGCCTTGGGCGAGGCGAGAAGGAGTGTCAGACTCTTACTGACTAAAAACCACCCCGTTCCTTCTCCTGCTTTTCGAGCCGGAGCCCCGGTAAACCCGCTAGGTAGTCCGCAGCTCCGGATCAGGCATCAGCCCTGCTGGGCCCCATCTGTGGTGGTCTGATGGCTCTTTGAGGCGCGCGCGGAACGCTACGCGCCGTACGCACGGGTCTGGTTCTGTTCGGGCGGTGAGCTACCCTTGCTCGCCGTCCGCAGGCCCGCACTTACGGTGGCCGGAGATCGTCTCGCGATCCCCGACGCCCGGAGTGTCTCTCGCGACGGCTGGGGCGTGAGGAGGTTTGTTCTCTCACGCGCCCCGCCTCCTCCTTAGCTAGCATGACTGCTTCGCAGAAGGAGGAGACGGCATCCCAGTCCCTCTCGCTCCGCACCATGGCCTGAACCAGTGCCGGGCGCGAGAGGTCGCCGTCGCCGACCACATCCCTGAGGACTTGGCGGTGGTCAGCCCACGCAGGGCACACCGCCACCGTATGTTCTACCGTGTCCTCCGGGCGGTCCTCACAGTGATGACACCCGGGCGTTTCCTCCCGCCCAATAAGGAACAGGAACCTACCGAAACTCCCATGTCCGGTAAGCACCTGCGTCAGGCGGTAGGTGAGGACGCCGTGGCGCCTCTCTAGCCACTCCTCAAAGAGGGGACTTACCGCTGCGATGACAGCGAGCCCAGCCCTCGGTTGCGACAGTCGTTGCTGCCATTCCGCCATGAGATCGCGCCGGAGCTCGTCCCGCCACGCACTTATCTGGCGCGGCAGTGGAGTTTCGCCCCGGCGACACGCGTCGGCGCGCAAACTGAACACGCGCGCGAGCACCTTCGCCTCCAAATCCCACGGCGGTAATCCGGCAAGGAGGTTCGCCGCCTCCCCGGAGATCGTGCGATATCCACGGATCACCCGGATGGCCATGACCCTCTGAGACGTGAGCAGCGCCCGAGCTGGCCGCCGCATCAGGTTCGGCGCCCACACAGGGGCGCCGTAGAGGGCCTGCTAAACATGCCTAATGTGGATTATTGCGTAACTAACCTTTTTTCTACAGTTACTCTACTTTTTACTACAGTTCTGTTTGTTAACATTATTTTAATTTGTTTACCTTTGCGAAGATGACGATAAGAAAGGTTACTTGTATAACAAATAATTACTTCTTAATACGACAGAGGAGAGGACTAAGACACAGTTATTTTCATTGGCATAGTGTGACCGTAAACCTGACGTGAGCAAAAACAGTAACACTATCGAGGAACCATTTCGTAAATGTACAAATATCTAGAATTTCGTCTTACATTCCGCTTGCTATACGGTTGAGAGACGCTAATATTGACGACCTGTGTTTAGGAGTTTGGATCCTGCCAGGCCCTTTATTTCCCGCACCGCCCACGCTTAATTCTATGGCATATTTTTGTCGATTTGTTGTTGTCTTGATACCTTAATATCTCATGTGATCGTGCCTCCAGAAACATGTAATAACAGTCAGTCAGGCAGCCATGGTTGTCGTTGTAACGAATTATTAGCCGATAACATAATAATGAATTTAGTATGTCTCACGAAATTTATACTTAAAATAGTAATACAATATTTATACATACAACTAATCAGCACTCTTACCTTGCAAACTGCCATAAACGGATGCGTTTACGCAACTACAGCTAACAATTGCAATACATATATGAATTATTCATTATATTCCAATATATATATAGTAGAATGATCTCTGACCTTTGTTTCTTGGAAAAAATACATTCACATGTAAGTAGTCACATTTTAATGCACTATTTTTGAATAATGTATGTCACTAGTTGCATTCAGGAAATAGGTTTAAGTTCATGGTTAGAAGGTTAGGTGTCTATCTGATTATCGAGTCTCTCTCTCTCTCTCTCTCTCTCTTTCTCGTCTAAGAACTTACAGACACAAGTCTTATGAAAATATACATATTTCAGTTGTTACTCTTCGATACGAAATTGTATCTTGTATAACCACTCAAACGTCCGGTCCGCGCGACCGTTTATCTCTCTAACGTCCAGCCGCGCACGGCATCCGAACCGCGCGCGACTCGCAAGTTCGTCGTAACAAAAAACCTATATAGCTACTGAACCGTAATGCCTAGAATAAAGAAAAGAATACCAAAAAAAAGATTGAAGAATACTGATCAATCTTAACGATTTTTTTAAATCTTTAGTTAATCTTTAAAATACAATAAAACGGGTTAAACATGAAACACAGAAAAAAAACAGAATTATTTCTACCTTTTTAGAATATACGGCACAACTATTGCATATTTTATCAATAAAATATTTTTACAACAAACTAGACTCATTACCCTTTCTTTTGATGTATATATGATTATATTCGGTTAACTCTAAGTATTGTAATTAAATCGAAAGAAAACACTACTCGTAATTTTACACATCAAAAAACCTGAGGAACACATTGACATTATTATGGAATCTTCAATGAATTTAGTATATTTCTCTTTGAAAAATGTATTATTTTGCTTATTACGAAATGTATTTCGATATTTTATATACTATTGTAATGCAAAGTATGTAAAATATGTATAAACAAAACTAAAAGTGGCCAACACCAGACCGGCCATTTTTTTCGAAACAACAATCGTTTGAAGTTAAAATTAGACTAGATTTGTCAGCTAAAACTGTGATATTTATACATCATCGTAAAGCACAAATCTTCTAGTTTATTTTGATGTATAACACTTGCAAGATAAATTAAACAAAACTGTAGTATTTACGACATAATTGTTGGAACTCACAAAAACACTTCAAAAACGAGTCAACTAACTTTAAAAATTTATATTTTGTTTGTCAAAGCATATTACAACGCCATGTCTTATTTTTTCGTCGAACAATTTATTCAGCTGTATAGATAATCAGTCAAAACTCACCAAACAAGACCGTATTTTAAACTAGAGGGAGTTAAACAGAACTCGTCACTTTGGATACTATAGTATCCATGGACGTATGACGCTCCTTTTTTTTGGATACCGTGCTATCCATGGACGTTAGAGTGGATAAGTATTTATTTATTGTTTTATATGTGTATTCAAAAAGGAACATACACATTGGTTACAGTGACATTAGACACGTATTTTTTATTTTCTTACGAAAACAAATATTTAAGAGGACACGCGATATTTCAAATATCGCGTGTCCTCAAACAATTATAGGTACCTACATTTTATACGTAGAAATTACGTATCCGGTCCTAAACTTCGTTATCTTATATGACAGAAAAAAATACGTGTCAAATATTTTTTCATTACGTAACTGGCGGACTAAATAGATCATCCCTAATCCAGTCAATTGTAATAACTACACGCTAAAGATACTCAGTGTTCGGCAATAGGTTCGTCTTAATAACATAACCGATGGAAAGTTCAACCTTAAACAACTTATAATAATAATTTAATTTATAATAAGTGTTCAGTCATGTCACGACTTAGTTCCTAAAGCGTTGAATGGGAGTTACACCAAACACCATAATTCTGACACACCTCTGCTTCTTCTGCCATATTTAACGACATAAAAAACACTGTTGTACTTACTTTTTATTTTAATATTGTCAAAACAACTCCGATCTCTGTGCTGGTTCGCCTCGAGCGCCCTCTACCTTGCATTTTTTCGTGCTCGCTACAACTCTTTCGTAACTTTTTTTAGGTCATAACCCAGTGCGAAATAAGACGATATAAGTAGGTGTTTATGTATATTTTATAACTTTAAAATAAGTTACTCTATAGAAAATAACCGACAGATTTCCATAGGAAAACAATATGTCATACAAAAACAATTTTTCCAAGCAAATTACAAGATACCGACGTCTTAAAAATTCAATTAACACTTAATTGCATTTTGTTAACTTGACTGATGAACTCGTATTAATTTCATCGAGAATTTTAAAAGACCTCAATAAAATCGTGCAAGGGAATATGGGCCATAAACTAGTAATGTTAGTATGGAAAGTAAAACCATTTGCAGTGCAGGTATCAGTTTCATTGAACGTTTACATTGTTGCAGTACATTAACCCTAAGGCACTCGCGCCCTTTACTTGTCACGACTTTTAAAAGTCTTGTACAACTTTTTTCTGTGTTAAATTATCCTCGTGAACAATTTGAAGGGTTGATAAATAAGTTATTTTCTGTAATGAAATGGGTGAATAGAAAATACGCCTTGCAAGTGTTGACTATAAGAAATAATACTGTTCTATGTTTTTCTACCAAATTATCATTGCTCATAGCATTGCCTACAGAATTTTAATGGTATTAATAATTGTCTTAATTTGTCCTTGCCGATTAAAGTTAAAATCCGTTTGATAGGCAATTAACGTCACAGCAGAATTACTATTTATTAACTCAATGGTTGACAAATTACGTGATTGTTAGTTGTCATGAAAGATTCAAGGGTCTGTGTGACATTCTTAAAATCTGTTCCCAAATATCCAAACCAAACACACAACAAATTAAAAAAAAAACATTTAAACAGTTTCTAAAATACTATGTCATACAAAAAAAAAAAAAAATACGAAAGCTCTAACGCCTGACGTCACGTATCCGACACGTCACAGCCATAACAACGTCGCAACATGTAAAGAACCTCACAGCTTGTTTGTTTTCATTAGCCGCGGCGAGATTGTACGGAATTCTTCAAATTGAATCGCTACAATGTTGACGATACACGGTCAAGGTTGCAGCGACAATGTAACAGTGTTGATGTAACAGCTCATTGGAGTAACCTCGATGTTTGTGTGCTGCCCCACTTATGATTCATTGCGAAGATCGGACACGTCTTCTGACGTGTGACGGTAAAACGTGTTGTGTAAACAGTTGCGTTTGCGGAACTATTTTGCGTAAAAGTACTGATTGACAACCGAAATCAATATTGTGATCTTAGTCCAAAATCTCTTAGCTGCGGATAACGTAAAAGGTTACTAGGGCTCCGGCTCAAAGCAGGAGTAGGAACGGGGTGGTTTTTAGTCAGTAAGAGTCTGACACTCCTTCTCGCGTCACCCAAGGCGGGAGAAGCCATTGGATGATTTTCCTCTCTCAAAAAAAAAGTCCAAAATCTTTAGAACCTCTATAGCTCTTGACAGAAAGAATCTCTAGTAGTCATGTCAAATATTGACGTCAAGATGGATTGAGATTGGTTATTGATTTTGGTATTAGATACTTAAATAAAATTGTTGACTTTGCTAAAAAAGAAATAGTTTTACGGGGTTTAGATAGATAGCGGCTAAAGGTAAGCGTCCACAAGCACGCATCGTACGCATTCCGTATGACGTCATCAGCACGCATCGCATGTAGGCATTGCTGATGATGCGGTCCGTACGACGTACATTGGACGCAGTTGTATGAGTTTCTATACAAGACAAACTAAAACCCGTTGCGTGCGATTCGTACGATGCGGGCCTGTGGACGCGTGCCTTAAACAAAAGATGAATGAATTGAATGAGGTTAATGTCAACGATATAAAACAAAACAAAAGGGAATATGAATGAAAAGGGGGAATTTGTGGTAACATTAAATCTGATAACGGCAAGAACGGGCAAAAGAAGACATGACAGCAACCACAAATAACTTAAGATAAGGGCAGAAAGAAGTGTAATAGTGAAGCTATTATAATAAATTAGTTTTAAAAACAAAATAAAGAGAGAATTGTGTGGGAAGTCCGCCTCTGGCCATTTCTGGGATCTAGACCTCTATATTCCAGTTTTTAAACCAAGAAAAGATTACAATATACATAATGTCACATGGTTGAGCAAAGCTATACAAAACCAGTTTATCCTGGTCCCGCTTTGTATGACCTTTCCACACATTCAATGGTCAGCTTATACTAGTTTGTTTAGTTAGATGTGAAGCTGTGTGTATAATATTCGTAATTATCCTCTATTAAACCGCAGGGTGTCTGGTTACACGTCATAATATCGTATATTAAGTAATATTTGTATGACTATGACTATCGATTGATGCCTTTAGACATAAACACACAGACACGGACATTCTTTACCTCTAAATAATAATTAATTATGGTCATTTTCTCGCTAAAGCTAAAACGTGCATGAATTATCTTCACTTTATCACACTGGTTAAATTATTGTCAATCTTCAAACAAAAATCTTGCCTCATATGTCACAAAATCTCGATTCATTAAATCAGAATTGTATTATTGTCCAATGAAAGTATTTCCGAACAGTGAAATAAACTCCAAATCGCTCTCAATCAACAACAGAATCAAATGAATCAAAAATCGCAATTTAAAGTACAAAATTCGCCGAACCCATCCACATTTTAACCGCGACAAGTGTAGCTTAACCTTTTGCAACTGTCTGCTGAATGCAATGGAGATGAGTAACAAACTGTTACATAACGTGTAATGCATTCAAGTTTACCGTGTCAAGGTGGAATTAAAATGTTGCAGTTTCTTGAACCGATGCTTACAATGTTGCAACTCGATGCGCGGGAGTCGTATTTGTGCGGTACTTTTATACCAGCTGTGTTTTAATGGGGAAATAAAAGTGTGTTTCTAGAATTAAACTGTGCTTCCAATTATTAATTTAATTGGTATTTAGGATATGATATATTGTTGTTTTGGTCTTTTAAGCTTCTAGGCTTTTTTTTATTTTACAGCAGTTTTGTCAGGTGTTTATATTATGGGGACTATTGGGGATAAACATGTCGTTAATATTATTCATTGTATAAGCTATTGAATAAAAATCATGGTTTTGCCCTAAACTTCTCCTAGTTCTGATAAATATAGCTATATATAAGCCCGTATAATCGTCATTTGAATCATAAAAAATAAAACTAACCCGCTCTTAAACCTTATCTACCACTTCACCAAAATTCACGACCATCAATTCAGCAGTTTCGGCGTAAAATCTTACCAAACAAACAGAGAAACTTACCTCAATTATAACATTTATAATTACATTATTTTGTATCCAGTATCTTTTCTTTTACCTAACCACAGACCATGATACCGCAAATTCTCCACGACCACAGTCATTCCACGACCTTCCTAACCCCTACCAAGGACTTGAACAAAAACGACCCTTAACTTGCTAACACTATCCATTACTCTTTTTGTATAACCCAATACTAGAACACGTCGTAACTAACCAGCAATGTAACTAGTGTAAAGATTTTGGCACTTCTCAATGTCAGGTAAAATGATTTGAATTTAGTTGTGCGAGCTCTTAGGTTATTTAGGACAGTTTCTAGTCTATTCAGGTCTTGACTAGAATTCTAAGCTATATTTACTAGGAATTATGCACTAAAATCTATACAGAGAAAAGCCAAGATTGCTGTTTACGGTTTTATTATAATTCTAAATGAATCTGATGGACAATGTAAATGTTTGTGTCAATTTACATTCTAAACAGATGAATGGATTTCGGTATAATCTGTTAGAAAGATAGATTTTTGATAAAAAAAATCATGTCTCTTCTCACATGGAAGATTTGAGCATTAATCACCACACTTGTTCAAAGCGGGTTGGCAATATCAAAATAATTTAAAATGTCACCACGATGATTTCCATCACCGTTTGTGAGTGTTGTCTAAATAGTCTTAGAAAGTACATATAACACGACAAAAGATTTGATACTTTATTAAGTGTGCGTGATACAATTCACAGCTGTACCCTAGAACGCTGAAAATTTAAAAGTAGCTTTCAAATTCCTGGACATTTTTGAATAAAACTATTCCTTTACGAGCATTCAATGTCACATACAAAATCAAGTTTATTGTTATTGAACTTTCTATTACTAGATCTATAAATTAAAAGGTCATTTACTTCTGGGGATTGGCTGCAACCGTCCGGCATCCACAGCTCTCCCTAACTACCCTTAGGGATTCCCCAAATGGAACTACATCCATAGGTAATCTAGAAACGATGAATAAATAACTGAATACATTGAGCTTAAAATCTTACTAGGATTGTGTGAATAGATTATTTGGATAGTGAAAATTTCAGCCAAGTTTTGTGTGAATTTTCTATCAGACAGTGTTATAGTTTATTGTGTTTCTATTTGAAAATCGTCTTTAGTATTTATTATCTATATATGTGTTTCGATGTCCTACAGTATTTTTTTTTGAAATGGTCACTAGTAACAACTGTTGTACGTGTTACAAGCGTCATGTTTATCATCCGTGATCATGGCGCTTGCAACAGTGCAGAAATATCGGAAAACATGGCAAATATCCTGTTTTAAGTTCTAATGATATTTTTAAACGGTTTTTTTTTTATTATAACTTTCTTAGAAAAAGAGACGATTATAAAGAACATCGTCAGTACTACAATATTAATTTAGATAACACACAAAGTCATCTCATTAACAAAAACATCAAACAAAACAAAAATTAAAAAACAATAGCACATTTGTCAAACTTCCATCAGACTATAATACAATAACATAAGCGCCGACATTCGGCATTGCCTTTCATAAAACATAACGACAAAGTACTACATTTTAAAAGTTGAAAGTTACCATAAATTAAATTAAAACTAACGCCTTATCAGAGAACAAAGATTGGATTGTTCAAAAACTTTAAGTATAAATAATAATTAACAGTCTACAGACGTTGTGATAAGAGTCCTTTACAAGACCACGTTTGTTCTCAAAGTCTTTGAAAAAATGTCTCTTAAATCGTTTCGTTGTAATACATTGTAGATAATTTGTAGTCCTGTGCAAGTTATTGACCTCTTGAAGTTGTTGATAAGTAGTTTTATGAATAATTGTGAGATGTTTCCTTGGTACAATAATTAGGTTTGACATTGAAGTTCATTGTGTTACGTATCATAATTAAGCATTATTATACTAGCTTCTGCCCGTGGCTTTGGCTGCGTTCCGGTGGAATAAAAAGTGTCCTATCACCCAAGTCAGCTCATACCATATTATTAGAGGAGAAGAAAATCCCGATAATTTCCACTTACCTCGGTGAATTTAATGCAGGAGATTGAATGACTTAAACCACTATCCTATTATAATAAAATGCTCTTTTTCTTTGTATTGTCAGCATTTAATTAGTCATATCTACTAATTATCATTTTGAAATAATAACGACATAAAACTATGTAACAACATTACTACAGATTACACTGTTATAAAACACGTAAAGGAGTGTAACAATTATAACTAGGTAAGAACGACAACTGTAACATTTTTATTGCATAAACTGTCATAATAGGAACCACGTGTAACATTTACAAAGACTTCTTAATGTGGATAATTATAAAAATACGATCATAACTCCAATTATAAGAACGTTTTATGATCTTCGATTTATTAATTTAGTTAATTGGTATCGTGTGAATTTGTCGACAATAGGCCATGGGCAGGTTGGTTGACTACTTTGTGTTACTTTTATACGAGAATGGTTACTAACCTACAACGTACAATGCTTGTTCGGATGCAATTTTTGATCCGAATCTTACTATAATACGTCATTATAGCATTTTTTTTGAAAGAGAATAATCATCCAATTTCTTCTCTCACATATGGTGAGACGAGAGGAAGTGTAAGGAAAAACCACTCCGTTCTTACTTCTGCTTTTAGAGCCGGAGCCCGGTAGTCCGTAGCTCCCATTTGTAGCATTAAGCAGTCACATTTTTTACTATCCTACTTTTAATTTAACTACTATTTACTAACATAGTAGTCGAATAGTTTTAAGTAAGCTATTTGATTTGTATATTCTGGCCGAATTGGTTCAGCCGTTTCCGAGTTTGGCACACAACAAAGCATTTAAAAATAACTTCTTAATGAATGAAAACTGCTATTTTATACCAGTTTAACAAGAACTGACTCTTGTTAGTTCCGTTGATGCATACACGCCGTTACAATTTACCAGCATTGCACATTTGTCTTCGCTCGCTTGCGTTTCAGAATACTTACTATCGATTCAAGCCTTTAGCATTATGTATTTGGATAAAAAGTAACCTATGTTAATCCCCTGATAAACAAGCTTTCCAATGGTGAAAGAAATTTTCAAATCGGTCCTGTAGTTTTGTTGCAAACAAACAAACAATCGGATGTTTCTTCTTGATGATGTATGAGCGATTAAACCGAGGAATATGTAACAGAAATCAATCTAGTCAATGATCCGAATGAACGCATGATTTGAATAAAAACTAGTAGTTAGTAAGAATTGTCGGTTAACAGCTTTATTCTTGTACATTGTAACGTTGTATTGTAACTTCGCACGCACTATATTAGGCTTGGTTAGTTCAATACGTAGCTATTGTATTTCTATTAGTGGACTATGGAAGAAGTTTATTCTTGAAGAAAGAACCCTTAACAGAGGGTTTAGAACAAGTTTTATGATAACGTGATCGGAATTTGACTGATCACCGCATTGATTGGCCAGCCCCAATTAACCAACCAATCAGATAGATGGCTAAAGGCGATAACGTTTCGATTGCGTCAACATAAAAAAACTCGCACTAGGGCGTCTGCTCTTATTAATCCAGTAGCTATCAGTAGGGACCGATCAAATACGGCCTCAATTACCAAAATCCAATATACATGTGTTCATTAAAATAAGCAATTGATATATGCACTTTTAAAGGTCGGCAACACGCTGGTAGTTCATCTGGCGTTGCAGGTGTCAATGAGCGGGGCTGGCCGCTTACTATCAGGTTATCCGTCTGCTCATTTGCCCTATATCACATAAAAACTGGCATAACATGGACTTAATATAGACATGGTCATACATATTTTGATTAACGAGGTCTTTCTACTAGTAACATGCTTTTATTAGGTCGATTTGTAACGAACTGTGTAATGAAATCTAAGAATCTGAATTATATACACTTCTAATCGTTGTATCGTTATGAAACCTGGAAATTGTATGAAGATTAGATGACCATGTAATATCATCATGCAATTCAGCTGATCTGATGATGGAATTTGCTCATTAGATACCTTTTTTAAGGGGAGAAAATCATCTAATGTCTTCTCTCGCCTTGGGCGAGGCGAGAGGGAATGTCAGACTCTTACTGACTAAAAACCACCCCGTTCCTACTCCTGCATTTCGAGTCGGAGCCCCGGTAACCCGCTAGGCAGTCCACAGCTCCAGGTCTCATTAGATACCTATGTTGACAGTTTTGTTTAAAACTAAAGACTATCTAGTCTTTGTAAAGTAAGCCAGGACAAAGAAAGAACTTATTTGGCTGTCACGCTTGCTATCACTCGCCCTAGACAAGTGCAATGGTGTGTGAAAAGTATTAGCATTCTCATCAATTGACTATCAATATATTGACCACTTGATGTTATAGTTAGTAACAATTCCTTCAATTAATATGCATGTCGGAAGCCAATACAATTCATACATACTTTGATGTGTCTATCTTCATTTTTTTTTATTTAGTTGTCGACGATATAATGATCGAATAAAATAGAAGAGTCATGCTTCGACACACATGGGCTGGCTTACCTGGAGTTATACAACGACGTCACACCAAATCAGCGTGAAACAAAGCTTGCTTGGTGTTTTGCTGTGTTAAACCTCCTCCAGTAATCTCCAGTATAGAGCTAGTACCTCCAGTAATGTCCAATTGTTACTCCTTTGATGCGACGAGTGTTTTCGTGCGGTGCTGATCCCTTATCGTGACCCGTAAGTCCCTTGGTCTCCAACCTTAATAAGGCAGATATGAATATATTAAACTAGCGAATCGACCAGTGATGTTTGCAGAATTTTCCAGTATATTGAATATTCTAAAGAAACCCTTGGCTTTATAATAATGAACACCACCAAAAAAGGAGTTGGAGTTCGGTGCAGTCGTTCAAGAGAAATGTGTTCTAATTTATACAAATATTTTGACTATACTTTTTTATTTGGGATATAATGGTTATCAGCAAAATACCAGTGTCTAATACGGAATCTCAAAGAAGAATTTTGGCTAAATTTATTCATATCTCTCATCCCTTACTATCGTAACAAAAAGAAAAGGATAGCAAGACTTAATTGAATAGTGCTCCCAGTTTTCACGTTTCATTAAACCATAATCGAAGATTGGTGGTCATGAGTTGTTCTGAAATTCTTTTTCTAGATAAAACTGCTTTAATGCTGGGTTCTATGTTGTTTTTGTTTTTTTAGTTGATCGTGTATTTGGTCATGCAAATGCTATTACTGGTTCGTGGTCGTGGATTCCAGTCAGAGTACTGACCTTCGAATATCCTATGGCCTTCTATACAACCAATTTTTGCTGATAAGGATTGTACAGTCTGTACAGTTATTTGGTATCACATCAACAGCCTATTAGTGGCCAGTGCTGACCAAAGCCTCTTCTGGCATGGAGACGTTGAGCATTAATAATATAATCAACATGCTTGCTAAATGCAAGTTGGCAATTTTATACTTCTAATTAGAAATTAAAAGCCCAGGTTTCCTCACGACGTTTTTCTTCACCGTTTTTCCGTGGTATCTTAATGTTAATAGGTGCGAATAATAAATCTTAATATAATAAAATTGGTGCTGTTCAGAAACTAGTCTCTTATTATTATTAACTACTCTTACTAACTACAGTTATTGTTACCCTAAATTATATGGTTTTAATACAGTCATATCTTAGCATGATCACCTCGCCTGGTTGGAGGATCCTCCTTGTCTAAGGGAAATTTAATCTGTATTGTCCCCAATTACCTGTCGGGACCTAATAAAACTTTCTGGAACAATCCCAAATTCCGTGTCACTACTGAACTCAGGATTACTAATGATAGGACAATTAGTCGAAACTAGTCCAAACATTTAGATCTAGGTCTAATTCAGTCTGTCTAGCAAGTTAATATGTAATAGGCTATCAATTAGCCTCGGTGGAGTATCTCTCTGGGGACTGTCAGTCTGCTTTACCTCAGAATAGATTGGGTTTGAAGATATTTTAAGTATATTTAGGGTGTATTAATTTTTTTGTTACATTGCATATATCATGTGTATGTGTATGTGTATTATGTGCTGTTCTGACTTCTACTTTAGGAATTCTAATGTGTAAGATTTTTATATTTTCATAAAAACTACCAGGCCCTAGAATCGAATCCAAAACCGCATGCTCTGTAGTATCAGCTCAACATAGAATCGAACCCAAGTACTAATCAAGACAGTACGGTACCTACTCAGTTTTATCAACAATCATAGTAAAATACAAAACAAGTACCTTAACATTAACTTTCACCGCTAATCTATCAAGATGCCAAATCCCATCAAAATCCGTTCAGCAGTTTCTTGTGAAAGCGCAACGAAAATCATTCCATCCACATTTTCGTAACATAACTACTTGTAGCTACCAACTAACTAAGATAATGAATATAACTTGCAGTTGAACTTTAACTCATGTAATTAATTTATGCTCCACGTGTAAGTTAATTTGTAAATATGTACATATATGTTTTGATATCTTTCGGTCTGTTTATAAACACTGGTTTATAGAAGGCTTACCTTGTTTTTAGTGGGGAAAATCATCCGATGACTTCTCCCGCCTTGGATGAGCCAGGAGGGAGTGTCAGACTATTACTGACTTTAAACCACCCCGTTTCTTTTCCTGCTTTGAGCCGGAGCCCCGGTAAACTGTTACGTTGTCCGCAGCTCTGAAATAGAAGACTTATTTTGACCTGCGATTTCATATTTAAAACGTAGTCAGAATTTTGGATAGGTCTCTCTTAGAGCTCCCTTCTACTCCTCAAGGAAACGAGACTTTAAAAGCATTTCTGTTTTTATACATACATTATAAGGCGCTTGTCTCTCATGGGGCTAGGCAGAGATAATGGAACGCTAATTGCTACGAATCTTAAATACTTCTTTAGCTTGATTTACAGTTCACAATAGATTGTTTCTGGTCTAGGTGTCTTGTGTATGTGAAATTGTATATTTGTAAACGCATCTGCAACAAGGAGAAAATTATATTATGGTGTAATGTTTTTTTTTTCTAATAAAAAACTAGGTATAAAGTAAAATGCTAGAACCGTTTAAGCAATGCACTTAGTAAACACATGATTATAAATAGTTGCATAGCTACAGACTTGAACTTGGGACCTCGAGCTCAAGACCTTCCGCTCATTAGCAATCTCGACATCGTACGTAGTTACTGACTTAGTTTTATTTTATTTCTGAAGTTTATACCTACTATACGGATATACAATACATAAATATAGGAAACGGACTGATTCACTTGAGATTTTAATTTCCGAAAGGAGGGGACAGTCACTGTGTAACATCAAGCATTGGGCTTAATACGAGTTTGTTTTACGTTGAACGAGATCGAAACGATGCCAATGCTCTGATTGGCGGGCTCCATCGAATCATCCAATCAGAGCACCGAACGCGGTCTTGTTAAATGTAAAGCTATCTCGTACTAAGACCTCGGGTACTAACAGAAGTACAGTGCCACGATCGACTCGTTTCTGTCAATTGTATTTATTAGATTTTGAACTTTATACTTTTGTCATAAAGTCGTAAATCCAATGAATAATTAAAAGATTGCGGTAGGTTGTCTGTTCAGAATTCAACAAGGTAATGTACGAAAAATACGAGCATTAATTAACTAAACCATATAATTATGTAAATAAACCCCGGTTTACCTTTCAACTTAGGTCCTAAATACTAATAAAGAGACGCTAACTTTGATCAAGGGGCACAGGTTAACCGTCTTGTTAACCTTCGTTGGTTTATGACTAAAATCTGTTCTCAGTAACTGCTTGGCTCGTTTTGATGTAACTCTCTAACTAGGTAATAGATTGATTATTTTTTCATTTTCATAATTATTATTTTGTTTTTTATATAATGGTTTGGAATTCTGTGTACGATAATAGGAATACTTATTGTTTTTATAATAACTATTGTGAGACATATTAAATTAACTCAATAATGACGGTTCACTCACGTACACTAATTGAGAAAAGCTCTACTAGTTTCGACTCACAGAGGGACTCTTAATCATGAGCAGCGTGCGCAGACACTGCTAAATGCTACAAAGTCGGAGCTCTCTCGCCTCGCCCAAGGCGCGAGCAGGAATTGGCTGATTTTCATCCATTAAAAAGTAGTCATTGAATGATTCTCATCTTTAAAAAAAAAAACTCCCTCGGCAAATTACTCCTTCGGCAACTAGATGAAGTAGGTGTCAGATAAAAGTGGCCTGTGACATAAATTGTGTGAAATATCATCAAAATCATTATGCTTGGTTAACATAAAGATTCATGGAACATGGATGAACATAGATTATTAGAAGCGTGCTATTATCTTAAGATTAACATATTTGCTTATCAAAGATATCCAGTTACATTGAAACTCATGTTTATTAATCAATTTAATTACATTTAAAACTTCTTTGGGTTAAATGTCGCGCCGTCGAAACAATATCTTCATAAAAAAACTCAATTATGCTTCATCGGGTAATGAACAACACGTTTCGTGTTAATACAGTAATTAAAAAGTTGTTTTAATTATGAATTGACTAACTTTTTTACTGCGGTTTTGCTCTCTCCAAAATTTTACTTACTCGTAACTTATGATTTGGATATCCAACATTTCTATAATAGGGATGATGACGGAGTATGAAAACTGAAAATGTATTTAGTCCGTCAGTTAGATAATGAGAAAATGTTAGACAAGTATTTTTTTATTTTGTCATATTCTTAGATAAAACGATAAACGAATCAAAGATTAGTATAGTTACCTTAAACAACAGAATCTAATCGACAGAATATTGAACGTCTATCTTATTGTCTAATGCAAGTAATAATTTCTCTGAGTAAATTATTCCAATCACGATACGAACATGACACAAACACAATAAGAACTAAAGATTTATCATTTTACGTCACGAAACTCTATTTAGTTTCCTCTACGTCAATTTCTTACTAAATTTACACCAGCACCGGTATCAAGTAACGTTGCATAATGCAGTTATAATGCACAATTACTATAAAGGAAGTTGTCACAATTTAACGACTTTATTTCTCAGTAGATACATGTACGAGTTAAAATATTACCTAGTATGCAATTAATCTTGCGACAATAAAACCCTATCTGACATTCAACTGTGCATTGACGACCAGACAACTTGACCTTCCCCTACTCCCTCCATTCTTGTGATAAAAGGAGTATTGTCTGTTGAAGATCCTAATCACAGAGTTCATAATATAATGGAATTCACTTTTGCATTGTGTGTATATGTACATATAAAGTGGCACGTGGTTGGTACGTACTAACTACTAGTGAGTTGGCATAGACACAGACACACAGACACGTAATAATTGTATCAAATGTCGTAATAGCGTTAAAGCCACAATGTTGCAAGTGAAAATGCGTTTTATATAACAAGTGATAGAGTTTAAACTTCAATGGTAAGGGGTTGTTTGTGCGTGTGTGGGTGAGATAATAAAAATAGATAGTTTGATAGTGGCATTAGGTTTGAGATTTAAATATGCATCGTGTTGCAACATTGTTGCATGCTTGTTGCTATTCCGTGTGTCAGTTTATGGGCGTTAGCTTCCTTATATTAATAATAACGTTGCGAATTTATTTTCATTTCGTAGACACATATGTTAGCTAATAACTTCAAATTGTTATTTTCCAATATATTCTAATATTACCCCTTTAGCTTTTGATCCGATCTTGCATCGAGGTTTGTTCGGATACCATTGGAGATGTTTTCATGTTGTTTCGATTTTATTATGTTTGTTTTGTAGATGTCGTCGCCATGTTTTGTTTTTCAAGGTTAACAAGGAACATTTTATTGTATTTTATGTTTTCATCTTTACATTTTATTACCTTCAATCATGGTTGTAATTGTAATAGGTTAACAAAGATGCTCATTGATTTAGATTGGCTGTTTGCTATATTTTTTTCAGTAATAAATAAAACCAGTGTTAATTATAATTACTGTAATAAAATCAAAGCAGATTTTAATGTGGAAATCATTAGATAAATAGCTTTTAATGTAATACAGTTTAACCCAAGATTCGGTATTTTTTTATAATTTTAAATTGTCCAATCCCAATAAAAATATCATATTTAAGTAGTAAAAGAGTACTTTTTATACATAACAAGTATGTTATGTATAATCAAGCATTGTAACTGATGTGAGGTAATCGGATTGCTTGACTTTTATTGGTTTTCCAACAATTTGACATGGTGTATAATTTGATCGGAATTTTATCAATTAGGTCTAATTGGTACTTTGCCGTCGATATTACACTAGCCGCTTTTGCCCGCGACTTCGTACGCGCAATCCCGTTTTTTCCTGAACCTTCGAGTTTTTCAGAAAATCATTGGACAAAAATCTTATGTCCGTCGCCAGGTTCTGAGAGCTGCTTCCCCACCAATTTTCAGCCAAATCGATTTAGCTGTTCTTGAGTTATAAATCGTGGAACTAACACGACTCTCTGTTATAGATTATCATTAAAATAAAATAAATAAACGAGTAGTATCCTCACTGCCCCATATTTCACCAGCTCTAAACGGTTGGGCGTATAAGAGCAAAAGATGGTCCATTCTAACATTCTCCGATGCCATCAATTCACGGGCCTGCTAACGTCGGAGATAGATCGACGTCTGCGGCACTTACGGACACAGCATCATTAAACAAAATAAACGACATTTTGTTGTTGGGTTTTGTAGGGTTAAAAGTGTATTCTTACAATTTTTCTAAAGATGGTTAGTGGATATAACTTTTTAAACTGACATGGTCACTTATAAAAATAGATAAACATGGTAAATATCCCGTCTCAAGTTCTAATATTATGGTTAGTGGAGGCTGGAAAAGAAGGACTACTTTTGAGAGGATTTGCCATTATTTCTATATTTGGGCTTCCCTTGCTTGAACTTCAAGATACAGTAAATGTTTTGGGTTATGAAAGCGTATTGCTGTTAGGCAGAGGCGGATTAAAACAACAGAGCGCCCTAGGCAAGCACCTCATAGTGGCCCCAAAGTTTGGCGTTACATCCTTTCTAAGCGCGTCTCGCGGCGTCTTCTGTAACCTTGCGCCCTAGGCGTATATAGCGTATAGGCGCATCATCTTAAGGCAAGTGCCTTGTTTGCTTTTGAATCTAGACTCCTACTTTCAGAGTTTAGACTCCGGACGAGCAGGCCCATTCGTACCGAAGCATGGCTCTCCCACACTTAAAAATGTGAATGTATAATCCCATCTCTGTTTATTGGCTATAGAGGAAACTAAAAATTCTCAATTGTGTTCGCATGTTTACCTCTGCAATAAAGGTGTAGATATTTCAATATCATAATTATCATAGTAAAGCTTTTATTTCCCAACTGTTATCGCGAAGCAGCTAACAACAAAAACAAACATGTAATAAATTTTTATAACATTTAATTATAGCATTCTGCCTTAACACATTCGCGTGCATGACATATTTTAATGTTAACACACACGGAACCACAAACTGTAATGAAAATGTAGACATCATAGTGACAGATAATAGATTTTTATATTTTTCTTTGTTATAGTTCATAACGTCACGCCTTTTTATCCCCGAAGTGGTGCACATTACGGCACGTAATGCCGCTATATAAGTACAATGTAGTAATAGAAGGTGAACCTATTGCTTTATACCGACACAATTCCAGACTCCGTGCTACTACTGAGAAATAGCTTGTTATTGAGCACTTACCCTTAAATAAATAAAATAATACAAATAAAAGCAGTGATTTATTTTTGTCACGCCCATTTTTTATCTTGTCACTTTATACTCTGTGGCATCTTCAGTAAATGTCAAATGTCAATGTAACGTCAGATGGGTGACGTAGGAAGACAAAAATGGGATCTGGAGTGTTAAACGAAATTAAATCTTAATGATATGTAATAAGGGCTTTGTTTATGTGATCAGATAAAGATACTTTTTTGTTGTAGTGTTTGCTGTGTACTTGTGTCCCATTTTTCAAGATGCATATTACTTTTGACAGTGGGTGTATAAATAAATAAGTTAAAAGATACTAAACTACGAGCAAAAACAGGCGAAATTAACGAAAATCAACTAATCATATCCTATCGGATATGATTAGTTGATTTTCGTTAATTGTGTGATAACACAAGCCGGCTTCATTTCATCAAAATCCGTTCAGTAGTTTTGGCGTGATTGACGGACAAATTTCCAAACAAACATTCACAAAAATACGTAATATTTAGTCATATAGTATCCTTATATCTTTGAGAACGACATCAAAGTTAGATGATTAACAGCATGTATGGAAATAGCGATCTAAACGAGGGTCGCGAAGTATCATGCGCGTACGCAAGTCTCGTTTTAGTTGCAGTAATCGACGGTTATTATTGTGTGTTTTTGAATGGATATGTGAATGACAAAGATGTATGAATCTGACCCACCCCTTCCTGACGACAGATCAATCTGATTTTTCCGTTTAATATAAAAATGTTTTTTCGTTCAATTTACATATAGCTAGTATGCAAGACAAGGGTCTAAAACGGAACACGGTGTGCAATAGTTCCTGTTCCCTTTTAGCTGTGATTTTAACACGAATGTAAAAGTGAAACTTTTGCATTTAAAATCACCTTGCCTACAGTTTCTGGGAATAAATGGCACGATGTTTTGTATGTTCGAAAATTCCTCATAAAAACACAAATCACACGAAGCTTCGTTGGAACGTCAAAAAACTACTCGCCTAAATCGAGAGGCAAGTCACTTGCCAGCGAATTAAATGCGCATTTTTATTGACACGTCAAAATGTCTTTATATTGTCAACACGATGACGTGTCTCCTTGACAACTTGTCAACGCGATTTATGATGGCGGGTTTTTTGACATTTCACCTGTCAAACGTCATTTTCAAGCGCGCCTTGTAAAATTGGTGCCGAATTTACATAGTTTTTTGTAGTTTATACAGTTATTTTGGTCCGTGTATTGTACGACTATTTGTTGGAATTTAAGAAAACTTGAATAACGTTGAAGATTCTTCTGTAGTTTGTAGTTTGCAACTTGTTTTGTATGACCAGATGCCTAAATGAATTGCCAAGAGCAGACTCCATATTTTTCTTTATTTCCACGGAATCAGGAGTTTCAGAACTTTGGACATCATACGAGCAACTTAAACCAAGTCATCAATTCAGTAAGCTGGTTGATTGAAAAACTAATAGAAGTCTGGTAAGTCATCTTACATCTTTTATATGCGTGCATTTCTCCGGTTGTAAAAGCATTTTTTATAAGCTGTGTCGCTGTTGCAATAGTTTAATTTATATGGAAAAAAAATCATTTTGTATGTTGAGCCCTTAGCCAAATGCCATTTTAGCGTTTGTCTACCGAGAGAGTAGAAACTCAATGACACTGACAGGTGTCAAAATTTTCGTCAATCCCGTATAATTTTTGTAAACAAGAGCTAAATGGCATTTGGCTGCAGACTCTGATGTTTGCTTTGCTGTTAAATATTATACATTATGTTAATTGTAAGGCTTTATTCTAAGGTGTATAGAACTATGTCCCTCTTATTACTTCATAATATTTACATGTTCGAAAAAAAAAAATGTTTTTAGTAAAAAAAAAAAATGTTTCTATACTAGAGTGGCTGAACAGTTTGGAGCCTGAGTACCTGTTGGACCTCCGGTAATTACACTCACACGGGCATAACACAACGCAAGCGTTGTTTCACGCCAGCTTTCTTTGAGGCCGTCCACAGTGGAATCACTTCGGTCGAGCCGAACCCTTCGTGCCGAAGCATGGCTCTTCTTTCCACGTTTAACACCTTAGGCTCAAAACTTTTCAGAGACCCTAGCATAGTATACAAAACATAAGCGTTCCACCAAAACTTTTAGCTAGCTCTAAAACCCCCAGCTGGGCTATAGAAACCCTCAAATCCCAAACCTAATCACCCCCTTTAAAATTCCAGCCCACTGGATAGTCCACCAATGGCGGATGTACGAGCGGTCCATATGTTCCCTGCTGGAGCTGCAGGCGCGCAAGGGATCCTGCTCCATGTGCTTCACGGAGTACGCTCCACCCTTGCTGCCGCTGCCCCTCACCACGCAGCGACCCTCGCCGCCGCCTGCGCACTTGTAGCGATGCGACCATGCGCCGCGACCAGTAAGTCAATCTTTATATTTACTAATTAACTTAAAGAAAGATTTAAAAAAATACTAGTAATACTATACAATATGTGTTGTAAGTGTGTGTTAATCAAGATAGATTAAATTAATACGAGTAATAATACTCAAGTAAATATTTCTACTCATCTAAATACTTCGGGTAAAAGGTTCTACTAATTTCAAATCATACCGGGACTCTTATCCATGAGTATGGCGCTAGTAGAGATTTTAATCGATTTTTTTTATATACTCGTCGGTATTCGTTATTTCTTAATTATTCTGTTTTTTTGGTTACTTTTCTATCTTAAATATAGAGAAACTGAAAAATGATACCTACTACAGTTACTTACACCTTCCCTCAGTAACACACCACCTGTTAAAAAAAACAAGATATATTAATATTAATCATTAATTAATATTTCATAAAATAAAATATAAAATCAATAAATGTTATCATAATATCACTAAGTATTATAGTTCTAATTGATACTAATATCATTTTCTATTGATAAAAATAATTATCCATGAACTTTAATGTCCATTTTGCGTATAAAACGGTGTAAAAAATAAATACGTTATTAATTGTATTATTTACGATAACTATTAATGTAACCGCTTCTGTCTGTCTGTGTGCAATAAACTCAGTAACGGCTGAACGGATTTTCATACGATATTTAAAATTTGATTTATGTTTAAAAGACCGGTCTCAATGATAATTGATTATTTATTTAATATTCTTTTATTCTAATCTATCTATATAATTAAAAAAATAATTTCACCTTTAATGTTTTTAATCTCGTTAAAAGCAATATGTAAGTAATCTTGATTCTTAATTATTATGTTATCAGCTTACTCACGTAACTGTAATATAATTAATTAATTAGTTAGTTATAATAAAATCTTGATTCTTGATATTTAAATAAAAGGTCTCGCATAATGCGCCCGCCCATTGGGAAGCTATTCCGATATATTATTATAACTAATATTATATTACTTTTATATATTAGTTACTAATTACCCCTAATGAACAATTATAATTGACCTTTTCTATATAGAAATTTAATTAATATCTTAGGTTCAATTGATTTTATAAAGATGGTTTTCATAGACGGTATCTTTTAATCTAATATGTAGATAATATGATCGTATAATCTAAGTTTAAGCTTGTTATGATATTGTGTTCATGATACTCATTAAGAATTAATTATCAATTAACACATTGAACGCCGTGGTGGTCACCGGTGACCGGCGTTAGCGGATGATTTGCCTTCAACAGTTTTCTATTGGCAGTCAAAGACTCAAGGAAATGTATTGGATATTGGATAATAACTGAGTACGCTGATGGAGTAAGATTTAGTTGATTATTTAATTGATGCATTTTTTATGTTGAAGTGTTTAATGTCGAAATTAAGTTAATCGAAATCACACAGACGCCATTCAAGTGTGGGAGAGCCATGCTTCGGCACGATTGGGCCAACTCAACCGGAGTGATACCACGGCCTCACTGAAAACCGACGTGAAACAATGCTTGCGTTGTGTTTCGTTGTATGTGTGAGATTTCCGGAGGCCCAATTACCCCTCTTCTCAATTCCCGATTCTCTAACAACCCTTAAAATTTCTGACCCTCAAAATGTCGGCAACGCACTTGTAACGTGTCCATGGGCAGCGGCGATTGCTTACCATCAGATGATCCGTCTGCTCGTTTACCGGCTTACACCATAAAAAATAAATACATGGCTAATTCAAAATCGCAAACTAAAGACGAAACCACAAACTAAACCATCACTCACTAAACTTAATATTTCTAAAACGGCAGCCGTTAAAACGTGTTAAATGACCTCTCAGTCTATATGTTTCAGTTGTAAATAGTAAAATTTGCTAAGCAAACTTTAACAACCCATCATTTCGAACAAACCCCATGAATAGGCCGTAAAATGTTCTGTCAACGTGAAAATAAAGCCAGCTGTACACTGTCCAAGACACTTAGGGCGAATCCACAACGCATCGTAAAAACGACGTCGAACCGCAATGCTATGCGATGTCGCAACGCAAAAATTTCATCGCATACGACCCAAATTCGGTACTCACTGAACGCTAGCGCGTCGCCGCGTCGCATACTCTTACGCGCCGTCGCATCGGAAATGCATCGGAGATTGTGCGGGGGAAATGCACAACTTGATTCCCCCTAGTCCTTTTCATCATCGAACCACAAGACAATCGGCGAGGCGTCACCGCTACATGGTAGATATCCCACCCACTCGCACGAAGCGCTTCGCTTCAAGCTTCCTTGTGCGAACTGCTAGGGAGTGGAACTCCTTGCCGGAGTCTGTGTTTCCTGATGGGCATAACCTGGGTGTCTTCAAGGCCTGAGTGAATAGGTTGCTTATGGGCAGACGTGCTCCATCGTAGGCCGCATCATCACTTACCATCAGAGATAGCGGCCAAACGTCGACTCAACAAATGTAAATAAAAAATCACGATACGCGGCATCGTAGATTTTTGCGATGCGTAGCCGCAACGCAGTGTTGTGGATTCGCCCTTTACTCGTAATAAAGTACGGACAATCGTGTGGGCACTTAAAATAAACGATGACGTCATCGATGTTAGTAGCCATCTTGTTATGAAACTAAATGGTTTGCCCGTGTAGTTGTAGATGTCGTTTTTGACGAAGAAAATAAATATGGAAGAAAATGTCAAGTGAGGGTGTTTGGTGATTTCGAAGCTCTCATTGGCGAATGATTTCTAAAATTGTAGTCGGTTTTTGGTAAAATTATGTTCTATTTAACGGTGGCAAAATTGACTCACGATGTCACGCAAATTAATGGAGAAAAGCTCTACTAGTTTCGAGTCACATGGGGACTCTTCATCATGACCTGCTTGCGCAGACGCAGCGACGTCGCGCAATAGGTTGGGTTCCGATTTTTAGTTAATTTCTCAATTTTGTGATGCTTTTTATGACTACTCGTTTTATCCATAACGTTTTCCACTTAAAAGAAGTAACAACTAAAAATATTTGCCTACCTATTTCAAAACGTCAGAAAAACACAACCACAGTAGATACACGAACGATAAAAAATACAGGACATGTACACCTATCTAGGTTTATAATAGACCTATTTACTAGGAAGCCTATGTAACACATAGGCACTAAACATGTTATCTTGGTGAGACATCATAAAACGCACGCATGATACGCCATGATAGGCCATAGGCCAACCACAACGTTTGCACACCATCCCACCTCCCACTATACCACCACTACACTATACCAGCTAGATAATTACTTTGTAACTGTAAACAGCAAGTCAAGGTATCCCAAACTACCTCTTTTCAATTTCAACTCTATTATGTTGTGACAAAGTTGAATATCTCTATTCAAATTTGCAAGGTTGAGGTCAGCTTGATGTGCCGTGTGTAAGTTTTGTAATCAAGTAAAAGAAGGAAGTTAGGTTGTTTTATTTTATAGTTTATAGTCTGTTAGTTTATTATGCAAATGTACATGTTGATGTCTCGTCGATTGCTTGTGAAACATGCTATAATGTTGCATATTAAGCCTGGTCTTATCTGTAAAGAAACAAAGATGTTCCTAACTGTTTACATACATCCTCTTTTCTCCAGCTGTTTTATACCCCCTTGTCATACTCAGGGTGTTGTAGACAGTCTTGCAGGGCTTGTGAATATAAAAAAATACCACAATGGATCCATCAGTGTTGGGATGTCCAACTTTCAGTTACTCTACTCAAACGCTTACTGCTGAACAAAAACTTTTCCTATAGCTAGCAAGGCTAACCTAACTACCTATCATCGCCAAGATTAACAGGAAACAGGCAACTGGGAGATCTTAGACAGGATACCGACACACTAAGTCGGGCAACAGCACCATCCAAGCTTGCGGGTTACGGGAGCCCCAGTAAAGTTTACTGGGGCTCCTAGCGGGTTTACTGGGGCTTCGGCTCGAAAAGCTGGAGTAGAATCGGGGTGGTTTCAGTCAGTAAGAGTCTAATACTCCTCTCCTTGCAAGGCGGGAGAAGTCATTAGATTATTTAGTCCCTCAAGAAAAAGCTTTAGTTAGAGGATGCTAGATGGCTACCTGACTTGCAGTGGCAGATCATAGATTTAGGACAGATCCTACAATACTATTTCTGTCTCATCTATAAATATCTAACCGCTCCATTACTTCCTATTTTCTATTTGTTCCTAAGATAAATCGCGTTGATATTACGGACACCTTGATTTAATAATTAATGAAAAGCAATGAATTAAATTAATATGTGCAGTGGGATCTGCCAGAATATTAATGGAATATTCTTGGATGACATCAAAAGATCGTATTTTAAATCGTAATAGTGCCACAACTTTGTGAGTGCTAAGAAGTTATGGAAAATTAAATTATTTGACGTTTCTCTCAATGTGCGGACATTTTGTGTGGCGTACGGAATCGTACGTGGCGTTTATCGCTTCAATAGTGATGGTAGTAGGTGATTGATTTGTCGATATCGATAAAATTGATAGTTTAAAATTATTATGGTGTTATTTTTCCTTGGTTTGTAGATTTTGTATATTTAATTGATTGCTTTTTAAGTTTAAGTTGGTTAGATTATTAAAAAAAAAAAATTCTTTACAGTGAATTTTCGGGTTGGCACAAAAAGTGTGGCACAATTTAAAAAAATATACAAGTTATTCTATCATATTTTATTCCACTCCACTAACCAGAATACTAACTTAGCACTTAAACCATACAAGATATTACAATTTTCTTTACAACATTACTTTTTACTCAAAAAAAAAACAACTTGGTAAATCACAATACAATTACAATATACAGTATCATACAGCCTATTATCATAGTAAATAATGAAGGAAATTGGACGCAACAAAGCCTAACCAAACAGATAAGAACAAATTACAAATACATTAGAAAAACGTTCTTATTCTATTAATTTAATAGAGTATAATATCACTTAACAAAAAATCTTAAACTTTTTATAACAACATGATATGCTAAAAGCAGCCATAATGTACAAGCATAGAGCACATTGTTTTTTGTCTAATCTTATTTATCAGCTATGAAAACTAGTGCTTATTCTTGTATGGAAAAATGGCTACATCTTTTAATCATCTTGTAGACTATAAAATACGCATAGCAGGCGTGAAAATATTAAAAAAAAAGGTGTGATCTAACAGTACTGTGTTTTAATTGGTCACAGTTTTATTGCACAGTATTTTATTGGTAGTTATTATATTGTAATCTTTTAATAAGTGTCCGTTATTTGATGGTATCAAACTAACATGGTGTTAAGCTATGAATGTAATTGCCCTGTTTCCTTTTTTTGTACAACAAGGTATACTTTTTCTAGTATTAAAACCTTCTTCATAATTCTTCTATGTAGTTTTAAATATCTTAAGACATTTTGCTAAAAATGGTCTACGGCTCAGATTTTCTCGTTTGACTTAGGTATGTTTACAAACGCTAGTACACATATATATACGTCACCCCCAGACCCGGAAACTATCTTTAGATCACATAAAGTTCGTTCCTAAAACCGCAGTACGTAACTCAGCTGCCAGTCGACCCGTCTCTACGGTCTCTTGCAATCTATCTATGATTTAAAAATGTGTTACTAAACGCAAATCTCGAAAACAGCTGAACCAATTTTGCTAATTACTTTTTTGTGTGGCTTGTGTAAGAAAAACTTGACAAATGCACAGAAAAAAATCTGAGGCGAAATTAAGTTGAGCTGCGGACTACTTAGCGAGTTTATCGGGACTCTGGCTCGACAAGCAGGAGTAGGAACAGGGTGGTTTTTAGTCAGTAAAAGTCTGACACTCCCTCTCGCCTCGCCCAGGGAAAAGTCATTGGACGATTTTTCCCCTTTAAAAAGACGAAATTAAGTTCACGGGGTCCGCTAATTAAAAACTAATTTTTAAAGCACTATAACCAAGGTAGAGAAACTGACAAGCCTAATACTAAACACAATGTTTTTCCAACAAACCTTTAACGATGTTTGTGTTTACATACTTATTACACGGTAATATAACCATAAACGTAAACGTAAACGATAAAGTTAACGTTTTAACCGGAGACCCAACTAAGAACCGAGGTCACGTTCAGCAAGCATGGCTTAAATTCTAAGACATTAGACGTAAGACCTATAAAACCTAGAATTACACATTTACTTGATGAGATTGGTTTTACGATTTCTCTTGGTTAACGAGTGAAGCATAATTTTGTGTGTAGTGCTAGATTAGTATAGTGGCTTAGTGCCATGATTACTTAAACTATTCCTTAGAACGATTTTGTACCGAAAACAATTGCTAAAGACTGAGTTAAGTAACCATTAAATGACCCTGAGAACAGCTGTTAGTGTGGTTTCCAAGAAATCAGAACGCTATACCGTACATTTATGTCGTGGTGGTCCGGAGGTTTAAGACACTCGCTCCTCATCCATGAGAAGTAGGATCGAAACCTACCAACGGCAACCAATGTGCCTTTTGCCGAGCAATAAATTTACTTTCTAAGATTATTTAAACACAAAGCGTGGTGATTAATGCTCAAACCAGTGGTCACTTAAAGGTTACGAAAGATGTTGAAGTGCCCTACATTTTATTAAATAAATCTCAATTTCGTTAATAGGGTGATAATTTACTAGAACAACGATGCCCTCGGCGTAAAGAACAAAGCATGTTTCAAACTCTGATTGATTAAAAAACAATTGAAAACCACTCCTACGTCCAGACTTATAAAATGTTCACCTCCAACACTTCCGTACACAAAGAATCAAGCGATAGTATAAATGCTACATAAACCTATCTGTCATTAACACATCAACCAATAGGCTAGCGTGCATTCTCCGTAAACAAAAACCCGATTCATTAGTCCACATTAGAACATAAATAAATCAACAACGTTCATACAAATACGTGTAAATACTCATATATCGATAGGTGTGAATAGAATACCGACAATAATATGAAAACAAATAGTCAGTTATGAGGTTAGTAAAGCCTTAAGTACCTCTAAGGAAGTAAATAAACTACCTCATTACTGGGAGGACGTAAAAACGGCAGTAGGGATGGGATGAACACTTTTTAGTTAAAAGTTATCGATAGTTTTTTTCGTTAGATGAAAACGATGTTTGTTCGTGAGTCACACGATTCTTATTTAATTCAAATTCAAACGTTGTTAGCGCAGCATCTGTGACAATAATACTGATTATATAAGTACACTGATGTCAGTGTTTTCCTTATTTTAAATTTAAATAAATTATTTTGGCAATCTAAACAAAACCATTCGAAAACATGAGCAGTTTTAAACATATTGTGTTTCGCCCTCAAGCTTCCTAGCTAGCTACCACCTACATAAGTTCGCATCGCTCGCATACCCGGTAATAAAACTACCGGTACGGTATACCTATCTCGCGTTTTCACGCTCGTAAACTCACTCTAGAAAGGGACAGCAAACTTTTATAGCACCCCGTCGCTTTTCGCAACAAAAACTTTTATCACCGGCCACTCGTAAATTACGCAGTCTTAACGTTAGGTCGGGGGAAATTTAAAAAACTGCATCGATTTTAAAACTAAACTTCTTTTTTTCTTCACTAAAACTTTAACTACCTAACTAATTTTTACAAATAAAACGAAATTACCATATCAGAACTTTTTTTTAAATTTATTGTAAGGATTTTTTCCGAATGACCTACCACAAGCAGACTCATTTAAAAATGGAACACGGGAACGAGACGGTCGTAAAATGATCGTCTCGAGTGACGCGCTATGTCCGCTATAAAATATATCGATGAAAGGAAATGAATTCAATTTATGATCATTCGGTTTTACAATGTTAGTGTGAACATGTATAGAATTAAATTTCATTCATTGAATATCTTCAGGAATGATGTATAGAATTATATTTCATTCATTGAATATCTTCAGGAATGATGTATAGAATTATATTTCATTCATTCAATTTCTTCAGTGTCCCCTATTCACATTGACGGTGTTGAGTGCTAGAGAGTAACAGTATATTTACTATCTTATGTTCGAGTGGGTGTTGACTACGGTTGATTGCCGTTTTTAAACGACACCATACAAATACATCAATGTTCCATTCACTAATTTACAAGTGTAAGCAATCTTGACTCCTTTCATAGGTCATTTTCGCTGTATCATTTATAAAATAGGGTTAAGTTTTGTAGTAATCTTCCAAATAGAAAAAAAAAACACACACATAACATGTCTTTTTATATTAAATTCCTTAATTTATAATAACAGATATACTCAATAACTCATCACTTACTTTCAATCAATAACATTTTAGAATGCCTCGGTCAAATAAACAGTAAACAAGAACTCTTATTGGAAAGGACATAAAATACAATTCATTTATTAAAACGTCGGTGTCAGCAACGCGGGGCAACAAAAACATCGATATACTGACACACAGGCTAATAACATCACTGTTCGTTTGACGCGTCGTCGTCTGCGGATCGTAAAACTTTTCGCGCGTAAACGTCACCGTTGACATTGGCTAGCAGATGCAGCGCTTCGCAGCGCCCCCTTTGTGCCGCGACCGTCTAGTAACCATATTGATTTACAGCTTACCGGTATATTGTTCCTAAAATTTTAATATGCGTGTTTCTGGTGCGGGGTCGATGACCTTACAGAGGCTAATAAAAAATATTGTTTGTGGTCCTGTTTTGTTGATTCGGAATTTAAATCTTTTAAAGATTTGACTTTGTAGGTAGACGTTGTTTGTGATTGTGATTTAACTTTTGTTTACGTATTGCGAACAGTGAATTACATGTTTTTTTATTATTGTAACTACTACGTAGAATTAATACATGCGACATATGGCTTTTGGTCGGAATTGTGTGCACAGTGAAGTGCAATAAAACAACCATCAAATACTTGAACAAATATTCTCAACAGCATTATCTAGACGAGTCTAGAACATTCCTGTATGTAGCTCCCATAAAATCTAGCCAGACATTCATCCAGCGGGTCCCGTCTCTTGTCGTAAACCGTACCTAAAATAAGTCATAAAATATTGTCTGAGTATTTAAATTTATCTATAGTAAGGCTGGGTTAAATTGGAACGTCTCGTGGGGAATTGTTTAGATATTGGAACTGTAGATACGTATAAAATTAAGGAAATGCAATGAAAGCTTTGTCAGATTTGTGACTGTTTGTTGTTGATTGAACGGGACGGGAGTGAGTTTTGATGTGTAGGACTTTATGACAAATTCGTTTGTATTTGTGTGTATGTTTGTTGCTGAGTCACGTCAAAACTGCTAAAGGGATTAGGATGAAATTTGGAACAGGGGTAGATTATGGTCTGGAATAACACATAGGCGTACTTTTTATCTCATTGGATAAACAGGCCGCTGGCAGAAGCTGATCAAATATAAAATGCTAATGATTAAATAATACGTTGTCAAATACTTCTATTGTGGTGGATGTCACATTTGTTAAGGATTATATTGCATAAAGTTTGACTATCTTGTGTATAAGTAACCGCCGTACTCAGAATCATTTAATGGTTACTTAACCCAGTCCTTAGCAATTGTTTTCGGAACAAAATCGTTACTAAGGAACAGTAATAGTTCTGGAAACAATTGCCAAGGACTGAATACGGCGGTTAATCTCCGAATTATGTAAGCACACTCTAGTTATTTAACTTTAGACCTTTTTACTTTAGAGATAGATTTCAAAATAGCGTGTCTAGAAATATGTGTTTGTCTTTGTCTACATGTTGACCTCCAAAATATTTGGATCAATCCAATACTGACCTCCCGACCTCCGCCGACAGTTTTACGAGCGTACCTTACGTAATAGAGGGACTGTGTTTGACTTTTGGTGTTTTAGATTCGATAATTCTCTATTTCTGACTAAACTAAATATCCTTGAAACCTTATTTATTTAAGTTTTAACTATTTTTGCACTAGTTTCTGCCAGCAGCTTCGCCCGTATTCCCGTGAGATAAACAGTATCCTAATTATCACTCAAACACACCTAAATACTTTCGCATTTATAATATTAGTATGAGTAACAAAGATTCAGTCATACACTTCCATACCTTAAAAAATATTAAATAAGTACTAGCTTCTGCCAGCAATAAATTCATACTCTTAAGTCAACGCATATTCTGTCTGTGTATCAAATTTCATCAAAATCCATCGAGTAGTTTCAGCGTAATTAACGGACAAACAAACAAGCTTTCACTTTTGTAGTGCTTTTCTTCTTTCTCATCGGTCAATTTACAAGCAGTTTATAAAAAACAAATTATGAAACACATACACTAATTCGATGTGGACATCGAATCTGCGACAGCAGCCACAACCTAGCGGATTTACTGGGGCTCTGGCTCGAAAAGTAGGAGTAGAAACGTTGTGGTTTTTAGTCAGTTAAGAAGTCTGACACTCCATCTCTCCTCGCCCAAGGCTGGAAAAGTCATTGGAAGATTTTCCCACCTCAAAAAAATAAAAGTCACGGCTGCCAGTGACACAGCCACCGTGCAATCAATATGTAATAAGTTATGATAACATGGTATACTGTAAATCGCGGTGCTGCCTTGAGCAATCGTACATCATTGCTCATTGCTACTCATCGTGTGAGGTTGGCCTCTTTTGGTGAGGGAATGGACTCAAGTGTGAAGTGAAATGAACTTTACTTATCTTTACTTATTTATTACGATGTTGGTTGGACTGCCTTTTGCTTACACGAGTATTGATGTAAAACATCTGCGGTAAACTTTCGGATCAGTGTAGATTTTAATTGACGTCACTTATATGATCATTTATTCGCTTGTTTCACCACCTTCCTATAAGTACGACAGATAACCTTACGTGACAGATATAAGCATACAAATTACAATCTTTGGTTCCAACGAAATCCAATGAATTTATTTTTGCAAGATGGGCTACAAAAGAGCGCTTTTGCTCGTTTTAAAATTATTAAAATTGCTAGATGAGGGTATCCGAATTTCATTTGCCACCTCGTAACGGACTACTCTGATAAGGAATGGCGAAACAAACTCAGGGATCATTGGATTACAGGAGAATTCGGAACTAAGTTACAATTCCTTATAATAATTAATATACTTACAAACTATTAATTGTTACACAAAAGATAATTTACGATGTTTTGTTTCTTTTACACACTATTTCTAAGTTTCCTAAGGAATATAGGAAAGACTTGTCCAGTTGTTTTAATGGTGTAATTAAAGTGCTCCATCTTGTAACAATGACATGTCCTCGTAAACTGATGATAAATGGCTCCCGGGCTGTCTTTTGTCATACACGTGGCACTCACGTTAGTAGTAAATAGATATAGACGAGATATATCAAGGAGCAGTTTCAATATAATCTATAACTATCTGTTTGTGGATTTGGTTTAAAGAGATAGAAGTTTGATACATATTGTATGGTAAAAAACTTAGTCCATAAAAGCCCGGGTCCAGTCATGGCTCAAAATTATTTATTTCCCATGAATTGAATGAAAGCAAGAAAGTTAATTATGATTTGGAATTTAAACTACACTAATATACGAGTGTTAAAGTATGAAAGTTAAAAGCTAAAGAGTTTGTTTGAACACGCTAATAACAGGAACTGTTGGTCCAATTTGAAAAATTGATTTTGTGTTAGATAGACCATTTATCGAGGAACGCTATACGCTATAAAACATCACAAAACAGCGCGGGAATAACTAGTGCTAAAATATGCTATCGCGGCCTGTTTTAAATACTATAATGTGAGTAAGTTTTGCTACAGCTACAGTGTAGATTGATTTTACATTCCACCTAATCTATGCTTAATCTATTACTCTTTATAAATAGAACCCCTGGTAGGTCCTACATTGATAAACACCTAATACATATTTATACATAGAAATATACAAAGATCATGTAATAAACCTAATCTAAATATTGTAATACAAATCGATACATCGCCACAAACATTGACTAATCGATTCACTTCATTGAAAAATATCGATCGTGATCGTGAATCGATAAGCCTGGAGCACAGTCGTTACTTTTTAACCGATTTAAAAAGGAGATGGCGTTGTGAGATAATTTTTTGTATGTACCATTATTTTTGAGATGAATGAGTTTGTTTCGGACTGAGGTATGTCCTAAAACTGCGACCAGTGAGGGATGGGCAGCATTCTCTAAATTGTTTGAATGTTCGTAACTGCGATACCTTAGCTGTTTGTCAAACATTAAGGTTATTAAAGTCCCCGGTTTATGAAGATGGTTCTGATGAACTCGTTTGTTAGGATTCCTTAAGCAGTTTTGGTATTAATTTGTCATGTTTTTGAATAAGTTGGTCGTATCGCAAAGGTATTCGGTTCGAATGAAGGAGTCTTCTTGATATTAGAGGTTTTCGTTTTCGAATTTTGAATTGTGAAATATTGCGAGTACTTTTTTTGAGGGTGGATAATCATTCAATGACTTATACCGCCTTGGGCAAGGCGAGAGGAAGTGTTAGAATCTTACTGACTAAACAGCATTCCGTTCCTACTTCTGCTTTTCGAGCCGAGTCCTGGTAAACCCGTTAGGTAGTCCACAGTTCCAGATTAAACATCAACCCTGCTGGGCCCCATCTGTGGTGATCTGATGCCACTTCGAGCTTGCACGCACGGGACGAGAAATAATGCGAGTATTTAGAGTACCATAATTATAATATAAGATAAGATAAATATTAAATAAAATTATGTGCAGCTTTCCCTACGATCAGTAAGAACTGATATTAATTAATTATATTTACATTAAAATTAAATAGCAGATTCATTAGTAGTTAGTATATATTGTTAATATTTACCGCTACAGGGTATCAAACAGCTGAGATGGGAATGAATATGAATTAATCATATAATGAACTTGAATTTAATTATAATTGCCTTCAGGTTTTATTGTGAACATTAGTCTAGTTCTCATTTGTAAATACGGCGTACTTAGGCTTAGGGTGCTTTTCCAGAGATGTGCTATGTAGCTATGCTGCAAAGATGTAATAGTTAAGCTGTAAAACTATGTGACAGAGACAGTAAAAGAGATAGCTCTTTCATAACAAATTCATACGTAGAAGTATGAGTAATTAGTTTTAGAAAAAACTAATTTATTTTTAATACAGTTATCTTCAAACATAACACAATCTATAAAGAACAACACAACTACCTCCCGTTAAAGCAGTAGCTGATACTTTTAGAACACCTTATAGATATTTATTTCTATCTTCATAGCAGAAATAACCAGCAATTTAGTAGAACTAGTGAACCGATGTAAAGCTACGTTGACACTATCATTTGGGCCAATAACATTACACCTAACGCCATTACAGACCCGCCAGTAATGTCTACGTTCAACGTTTAATAGCCCACTACGGGCCCTAACACTCAATGTCTTTATTATCGGGAATCGAACTCAGGAAGCTACGGAATATTTCTCTAAATTGACATTTAGTTTTATTAGCACTATGATAGTTTAATCATTTGCTGTTAAGATTGGCTTTTAGATAATGTTTGTGACTAACTAGAGATTGTAAAAAAAAAAACATTTATTTGAAAAGAGTAACGATGGAGTTTCTTGCTCGTTGTTCTCCATTCGAAGCTATATTTTGGAACGAGCACTAGTGTCTAATTTTAATTTAACTTTCGTGAGACATACTAAATTAATTATTATGTTATCGGCTTACTCACGTAACTGTTTGCCAAGGAACTCGACTAGTTTCAAGCCATGCTAGAGGTTCATATTCAAGAGCAGCATTCCGCATCACACGGCGATTGTCGCGCTGTTATTGGCAACTCGAGTTCCTTTTCAAACAGTTACGTGAGTAAGTCGATAACATAATAATTAATTTACTTTCATATCTGGCAGACGACAACCAACTTGCTAACCTTTCACACTACTTTTGCATAAAAGCTCAATTACAAAAACGCATTCGTTAAGATAAACAGCATACATTCACACCTCACACCTCACACAACACAAGATGTCAAAGGAACCGTTAAATTGATTTTAATTCACTTTATAATTGTTTCCATATGTACGTAGGTGATGCATAATCTTAACATATTGCAATCATTTTTTTCAATCACCACGGATGAAGTTCAAGGTGCCTGGTATCGCGAGTGTTGGTGGCGGCGCCTTTACAATAACTACATAATTTCACGTCATTAATCAGAATCCAGGATATTTCCATTTTATCAATATTGAAGTGTCGTTGGCCGAGTGGTAGCACAAAGTCTGGAATTTTGGCACATCTACTGTATATGGAAATAGGCTCACTGCCTTTACATGGGACTTATAACACAAATGGTGCAAAGTGTGTCTACTTTATAAAAGGCGTGACGTTACTATTTGAAGTTTCTGGTCAAGTTTATGAGTGTGACGACTACTGAGGAAGGAGTCTCTAATCAGATTCTTGGGTCTAACAGAGAACTTTTGGGGTTTAAAAAGTTTTCTGTAATCATTCAGTAAATCGGGCAGTAGGTTCATCTAAATAAAAGAAAGAAAGAAAAACAGTGCACTGATTAAAAAATATTAAACATATATAATTAATATAAAAAAACACTTCCTTACATTTTAGATGTCTACTTCTTATCTGCCTACCTCTATGGCAAAAGGGGTTTTTTTAGGGCGGGAAAGAGTCATCAAATGACTCCTCTCGCCCTGGGTGCTTAAGGCGAGAGTAAGTGTCAAACTCTTACTGACTAAAAACTACCCCGTTCCTACTCCTACTTCGAGCTGGAGCCCAGGTAACCCTTGGAGATGTTGGTTGTAGTTTAGGGGCTTTTTTATGTTTTAAACAGGTTCATAGTTAACTTACGTGATCCCTCTTTCATGTGGATCTCTTACATTGCAGTTTACAAACGACAGAAAGCCAATATCATAGTGTATGTAAATTAATAAATATCAATGCATGTTTAATGTCCAAAAATGGGATTGAATGAAATGATTTTAAGACGAGATAACGATAACTCATTCCGGTTAATTCGAGGATGTTACGGTCATTTTTCTTGAGGTGTCATGGCCGATTTCTCTATAAGATTATTTTAGTTTATCAATTCGTATAATTATGAAGAGTAGTTTTTTTAAGGCGAGAAAATCAATCAATGACTTCTCTCGCCTTGGGCGGTAGGCGAGATTGAGTGATAGTTCAGACGTGACGAACTTTTATGTAAAAACGTGACATTTTTTTTTTTTGATGTGCTACTCGTACATGTGCCATCAGACATTTTTCTTTTAGCAAAATGCATGGTGAATTTTTAAAGTAATAATAATCTTAATCTTTAAAGTAGCAATACCTGAAAATAGCGACAGGTATAGGACAGATTTTGTAAGCAATGACGTGACCAAAATATTGTGCTGCGTGCCATCAATGGCATGCGTGCCAATGGTTCGCCATTTCTGCTATACTTTAACACTCGCAGTAGAGCACTAACTGCCGTACTCAGAGACATTTAATGATTATTTAAGCAATTTTTAGCAACGATTTTGTCTCGAAAACAATTGCTAAGGAATGGATTAAGTAGATAACCATTAAATGACTCTGAGTGCGGGGCAGTAAATACGTGGCACTAATCACCAAATTGTTTCTATCTCTTTTTTATGTTCCATATCATAACGAGCTTACTTTCTAACAACAGAGATATCTCTGTTGTTAGGAAGTAGTAAAAAGTATTGCGTTTATATAAACGCAATACTTTTTTACCATTTCAATTTCAATTAGCACACAAAAGACACAACAAACACACAAACAAATTAAGAACCATACATCATCATCATCATCATCATCAGCCGAGAGACGTCCACTGCTGAACAAAGGCCTAACAAAATAATCTAATCGCCTTATCTAAAAACAAAATCGCATCGTAACCTTCCGATTCTGCATTCGATGTACCGAATAATATCGATTAAATGTAATCGAGTCGAGTGGCATTCCTCGCGTTGGGACGCTGGGAGGCGCCTGCAACATTGTTGCATGTAAACAAGGCATAATTCATAAACTTACAGCGATTTCATCGACCTTGAAATGTAATGACATTCTGTTAGTGAAAATTAATGTCAATAGGCATGTTTCCTACTAGTCAAATTCAATACTTTTTTCGAAACGTCAAAAACAATATTTTCTATGAACTTTTGTATGAAATACTCTATTATGACGTCATCATATTTTTACGTCAAATAACAGACTTATTTTTAGAAATTTAGCAGAAAAAATCGAAAATGAAGTAGTTCATCAAAATGAATAAGAGTGTGATTATTTTTTAATATTTTATTGTATTGAAAAGTTGTAATAATTTATTTTAGACCCAGTCATCATCCCTATTTATAGGGTGCTGATTTACTAGTATGAAGTAGATCTTCATGAGATAGGTAATAGGTAGGACTCGTAGGAATTTTTAAGCATGCGGAAAGAAAACTGTTAATGGCAAATCTTCCACCACATCGGTCATTAAAGACGCTCAGTGCAGCTCAGTGGTTAACGTGTTAAGAAGTATATATTAAGTACTTGTCTCTTTAAAAACATACTTTTTCGTGTTACTTTTGAAAATACATAAGTTTTCAAATCGTGACTAAAATGTAGTAATTTGCGTTAGTCATAATCTAGTCACCCATATTTAAAAACCAAGTTACTTTTTAATTAATTTAATATTAATTGCACTTTCTACAGTTTCCTCTTGAGACGCGATAACAAAATTCATAGCCCTACCTTATCTGGTAAAGAGGGCTTGAATACGATTGAATGTAAAAGTCGAGGCGCTACGTGACTCAGCTAATCGTTTAGACTCGGTAACTCGGCACTATCCATAGATCTAGTATTTCTAGATTTGGGTTTAGAGGGAAAGAGAGCACCGTTAAACTAAACGAATGATAGAAAGAGAGCGAAGAACTTTAGCTTATGAAGTTTTAAATGTAAATAAAATATGAACGTCTTTGACACTTTTCATCCAGTCTATACTATCCATTGTATTATTGCATATTGATATGTGTCACCTATTATACCACACACTACAAATGTGATTGTGTGTGAATGGTGTGATGATGCTATCGTGTGAAATCTGAGCTTGCAGACATCCTTATCCAGGTCACCCATGACCCATATACCTGGGGGCTTACTTTTGAATCCAATTCCGATCGATTGACATTGACATTGTGAAATTTCGTACTCTTGAGTTGCAACACTAGCGGTCTTTGCATCCGTATTATGTGGATATTAAATGAATTTAGCTCGGCTTTATATTCCATACTCTGAATGTATTTTAACAACTACGATTGGGGTTGTAGATTTAACACTGAATAATTATTGGATTGATAGCATTGACATTGCGATTGGTTTCAAGAGTAACGCCCCAAATGCCTGATGGAAAGCAGTCTTTGTAAGCTTACCATCATGAGCTTGCTTACCACTGTTGGTCATTAATTTTCTTCATAAATCTTGATAACATAACAATGATATAAGTATTTCTCCTTGGACCCAAATATTAATGAACAAATTGCCATTATACGATCAGCTCCAAGCTTATACCTTGGTCCACTCCAATATATTTTGTTTAATGTCATTTACGTTACTGGATACAGGTGTGGCAGCATCTGGTGATTGTTACAATGACCTGATCATCCGCACCATCGTCAATTAAGGCACTTTATGGAAACTAAACTACTAGTGTGTGTGGAGGACCAAGGGGAGGCCTTTGTTCAGCAGTGGCCATCTCTGGGCTGATGATGATGATGATGATGAAAACTAAACAATTTCTTTAACCGACAGCATTGAATGTAGATGAAGCGAGAGAGGTATTGTTCTTGTTGGGGGAAAATCATTCAATGACGTCTCCCGTCTTGGGTGAGGCGAGAGGGAGTGTCAGACTCTTACTGACTAAAAACTACCCCGTTCCTACTCCTGCTTTTCGAGCCGGAGCCCCGGTAAACCTGCTAGGCAGTCCGCAGCAAGCGAGAATGGTATGCCAGAATCGTGACGATTGGCGTTCTATTGTGTCTGTTTAACCCGACTGGATATAATTATGATAATTTGTATGTATGTTTGTACATATCTGTAACAGCCTCTGGCAGTGACTTCGCCTGTATTGTCTTGGATACAGACTGGCAAGAATCTTACTAATATTAAAAATGCGAAAGTTTGTGTTTGTGTGTATGTTTGTTACTCAATCACGTCAAAACGGCTGAAGGGTTCGGGATGAAATTTGGAACAGGGGTAGATTATGGTTTTGAATAACAAACAAGATTTTTATCCCACGGGAAAGTGGGTGAAGTAATAGCTGGACAGCAGTTAGTATCTCATATATTTTAGTCTGAATTATTCTCTTAAATATACTTTTTAAAATTCTGATCTTCGACTGACCTGTCAGGCATGAAGCTTTTGGTAAAGGGGGCAAAACAGTATTCTGTCTTAACCTGCAAAAATACCGGATTTTTGTTACCTTGCGATGTTTTTTCTCAAAGCACTTGTTTACTAGCAAAATGTTAAGATCGTCTAACAACTAAAACATGACTTGTACGAGTAATAGAGTTATTTTCATCATAATCGTGCGAAAACTGCGTGTTACTGGTTGTATGTGCACTTATTCAGATAATCATGCGTGTGAGGCTATCTAGATAGGTTAGGTTCACTTTAGTACTGCTAGCTGTTACTACAGTTGCGGATTACTCAGTGGGTTTACCGGGGCTCCGGCTCAAAAAGCAGGAGTGCGGACGTGGTTTTTGGTCAGGAAGAGTCTGACACTCCCTCTCGCCTCGCCCAAGGCGAGAGAAGTCATTGGATAGTAGTTGGACATTCATGGCATTTCCTTGTCACCCGATTATGAACAACAAAATATCTTATCTAGTTATTATTGTCTGTATGAATGAAGTTTATTTACATCTTTGTCGGCTATGTACATAGAATGAGTTACAAATTCTTTGTAAAATAGTACTTGTTATTGAATATCTGATCAATTACAACGATATCAAGGGTGCACAATTGCACATCATAACTTATGTCCGACATGACGTCAGATGTCATGTTTCTGCGTCCAGGTGCAGGTTTGAAGTTGTTTTAGTTCATTTTGGAGATACAACTGTGTTTCTGTATGCAGATACACAATTAGTTGTATCATCTGTTGTGGACATTCAATTGCCTTTCTTATGTTACGTTTTATACTCTTTGCAAGGGTTTGATAGAAAAAATACATGTCTTAAATGGGGGCCTACTGTAGTCTGCCGTGTGGCGCGGAGCCATCAGAGTACCACAGATGGGGCCCAGTAGAGCTGAAGTCTGATCCGGAGCTGCTGACTACCTAGCGGGTTTACTCGAAAAGCAGGAGTAGGAACGGAGTGGTTTTTAGTCAGTAAGAGTCTGATACTCCCTCTCGCCTCGCAAGGCGGAAGAAGTCATTGGATGATTTTCCCCCCTCATAAAGAACCTATTCCTGCTCAGCATATAAGACAATTGGTCTACCAGGTGTGATGGACAAGCAAAGAACGCTTCGGTGAACGAACAGACGTATCTCGTTATACGTCGTATATGTCGTAACATACTACTACTTACTTCACATGAGTCAATGAAAGCGATTCTGGCGGTAAACTCAGCCTTCATTGTACAGTTATTAAGTTAATCGTGTCCCTCACGCCCTCTTAAACAAAAATATTAGCTCACCGGCCCTTCTGACAAAAAGTTAATGATCCAAAATTTCACGCTCCTGTCTGCGTAATTTATGTAATAAAGGGTAACGTTTTGCATCGCGTATTTCGATATAGATTTAATAAAAAACCGGCCAAGTGCGAGTCGGACTCGCCCATGAAGGGTTCCGTAGCAGCAAGTAGATGACATAATATAAAAATTAAAAAAATTTTTTTTTAATCCGATCCATTTATTGGAGTTTCTAAATTTATTAATTTACGGTTACCGAAATACATCAACCTACAAAGTTTCAACTATGTAGGCCCAAAAGTTTCGGAAATAAATGGCTGTGACATACGGACGGACAGACAGATATGACGAATCTATAAGGGTTCCGTTTTTTGCCATTTGGCTACGGAACCCTAATAAAAATGTAATAAATTTGCAATTAAATTCACTTCGTTGGTGTTAAATTAGGTGCTCGTGATTGGAATAATAAGTTCCATTTTTCACCTGTACCTGTTAGGTCAAACTACGAAGTGTGTCGAAGTTTATTAGATTTTCAACTATATTGTCTTGATACAAAGTCTAAATTCGAATGCAATATAATGATAGATAAATATGGCACGTTCATTTTTAATTCTTTGACTGTCAAAAACAGTTTGGAAACAACTTCTTCGCTAAATACCGATGGTTATCAATGACCCCCCACAAGGCGTTTAACGTGTTAAACAAGTCGTGACTCTTTACTGCTGACGTATGACGGGTCTCCTCCACATGAGAAAGGAGGTTTGCTATAATCACACTTGGCTGGGAATACTGCAGTTTAAAAGATTCAGGATAAGTAGAGAACGCTGCTGTGTAGTCTTTATTAGTTGTTCAGTCGAGTTCTCACGCTACCCATGAAAAGAATAGGGGTTGTCCCAGAGGTATTCTATTTAACCTCTACTAAACAGCTACACTAGTTGTATCATCATCATCATCAGTCGTAAGACGTCCACTGTTAATGGAGTTTCTTGCTTGTTCTTCTCCTTTAGAAGTTCACTGACGGACAGACTGACAGACTATCGTTTATTTCTTTCTCTGTTGACGTTCCAAAAGTACCTAAGTATACGGTTTAATTGGAATAAATGATTTGACTTTGACTTCGACTTTGAACAAAGGTCTCCCCCTTAGTCCTCCACGTAGAACGACGAGCCGCCACCTACATCCACTGGCTCCCCGCGACTCTGACTATATCTTCTTGTATAGGTACCTATAAAATGTTCCATCTTTATCATAATTAGTCTCGCAAACTCAACAACATTTTAATAACATATAACAATATTAAACACACACATTTTCAGTTTCAGTAGATCTTGTAAGCATCATAAATCCTGAGTTAAGCATTGCTATCTAGTTATTACAAAGATGTAGTGAGCTTGCAATATGATTTATGCCACGTTCTTAGAAACACGGCCGGCGGCTTGCACTCCGTCATACCGACTAATTCCGAGAGATTATGTTGCCATGTTCCTGATGTAAGGCATCATAGTTTGGGCTGGACTATTTAGTTTGGTTGTTTTTACGTGTTTTGGTACATAGGTTACAGTTCTTCAGTCTTTCCAAAGCTGTCATATAAACTGACTTAAAGATTACGCATCTGACGGCACCAATGTTCTATTCTAAACCTTGAACTTTTTTACAGTTGTAGACTTAAAAGAGTTGAAAACTGCATGGTTGGCGCGGTGGCTGGGCAACCAGCTACCACGTATTGTGTAGCGGTTTAGATTGCCGCACGGAGCAACTCTTGGTGTGATTGTGATCCACAAATAATTGTTTCGGGTCTAGGTGTTATGTGTACTTGTATGTTTGTAAATGCAACCACGACAAAGAACGAAATCCTAGTTCGGAGCAACTTTTTTTAATTCTAAATATCTTGCATTATGAACTTTCCTCATGAGTCCCATGATTTTCATGTTTGGCATCACCCAAGAATTGATCCAAACCAAAAAGCACCTTGCATCCTAAACCAGAACGTCCAATTTCGATCAATAGAAAAAGTACGGAGATGGTAAATGAAACCCAATGTATCCCAGAGACATGGACAAAGTATTTTCCAGCCAACGATGACAGTTTAATCAGAAACTATCATTACTGGAGATTAAGGTGTTTAACTACCCAATCCATTTAACCATCCATTTGGCTAAGGGCTGACCTCTTTGGTCAAGAGGTTAAACCCTTAGGTTACAACTGCGTTGCGTCGACACAATGCAAAAACTCATTTGTATTGCTGTGAAACGTCACTTCGTTTTTGCATTACGTCAAAAGGTTGTAACTCTTTGTTAACTTTTGATCAAAACAGCGCAGTTTTGTTTGAGGATTTGTTAATATCTAGTTGAAACACGTGCCCTTTTGTGAATTACCGAAGTGATACCACGGCCTTACAGAAAACCGACGTGTAACATCGCTTGCTTTGTGTGAATGAGGTTACGGGAGGCCCAATTACCCTCCTTCGCCAACTTCCTAATTCTCGATTCCCCAACAACTCTAAATTCCTATGCCCCAAAAAGGCCAGTAACGCACTTGAAACGTCTCTGGTGTTTTGGGCAGTGTCTCTGTCCAAGGGCGACGGCGATTGCTTACTATCAGGTGATCCGTCTGCTTCTTTACCGGCTTATACCATAAAAAGGCTGCAGGAAATAATAGCCAGTTAACTTATAACACATCTATTTCAAAGGACAAAAAGTAAGCCGAGAACGTACTAGTACTTCGCACGTCCTAAACCAGGGCTTCCCAATCATTTCCTAGTCAAGGACCATTTTATATCACTCTTGTTACGTTAGCCACCACTATTGTTATTAGTTTTTTCATGTGTGGTCTAACACTTAGATTTTCTCATTCACTTATAAAGATTATTGAAATCAGTTATTTTTGTCAATTGTGTCCTTTGATATAAGTTAAATCGAACTTTAACATTGATAAATTTGTTCACCCACAAGGTGGATAGACGACCTGATTAAGGTCGCAAGGAACCGCTGGATGCAGGTCGCTTCCAACCGGCCTATCTGGAAGTCATTGGGAGAGGCCTATGTTCAGCAGTGGACGTTTTGTGGTTGATATGATGATGATGACGACATTCGGACCAGAGGTCATGTCTGATGCATTTTTTGTTTCATTTTACGGACCATTTTTTTGTCTTCTGCGGCCCACCGGTTGGGAACCGCTGTCCTAAACACAGACCACCGTAGTTAAGGAGCAACTGTTCTCATAATTTTACGACAACTAGTTATTATTTAGTATTTCCTGCTCAAACACGTGTGATACAAGACTAATTTCTTAAGACTCCACTGTTTATTACGTCAAGCTTGTTCCTATATCGTTAAATTGTTACTTTTCATATATTTTAAAGCGTAGTTCACAAGCGCTATGCCTGTTATATCTGAATTAAGCGGGGTAATAAAACCGCCAGCTCATCAAGTTACCCTATTCTGTCAAATATCTTTAAGGGATTTTCGTCTCTGATTAATAGTGTGTTTAAGGTTGAGTATCGTTTGAAGTGTAGGACATCGAAGTGTAGCTTTATCTGCGGTTGTATACAATGTGTCTTTCATTCAGTTTGTTCGTCAATGAGGATACAAGTTTTATTACCGTAACTGCTTCTTTTAAGAGTTTAAATAATAAATGCTAAGTTTTTCTTTAGTGAACCGTTTAGTTACGGTGTTTCTGTACAAAATAGTTATTGCTTTCGATGTTTTTGACGAGTCACTGTTGAATAAATCATCGTTTTGAAGTGACTTTTTTGTTAAATGTCACATGTTTCGATCTTTATTGCCACAAGCATATCAAGCTACTCTTAAGTGTGCTAATAGATTTTCATCTTTATCTCCAAATGAGAAGGTTGAGACTCCATTAAAACACATTTAACAAATGTGTATACTTTGATGTGCAATCTGTTATACATATTTTGAAAATCCATTACCTCGTTTTACTGTAATTAGTAACCTTTATTAAGTAATTAAGCAGTTGTCTTGATAAGAGATAAGACTCAAATAATGACTGTTCGTGACTAAACCGTTCCTAAAAAGGAGTAGACAGAAGTGTCCTCATTACATACACTTTAAGTCTCATTATTTTGGCCTGATTATCAGTCAGAGGTGGGCTCTGGAAAAGGCCAGGTGCGTAGTACTCAAAGAGTTGTTGTACTATGTTAAGATTTTATTTTAGTTTTCTGAAATATAGTATAGAATAGTGTCCTGTACGTGTCTGCCATTATATCGTTAGAGCCGATGAAAGAACAGAAAGGACTACTATTTGACAGACACATTCTCCCTAAAAGGCTAAACGTTTTTGTTTTTTACTTTTGATGGGTCGACGTTTGGCCGCTAATTCGCTAACTAGTTACCACTAGACGACATAGCGGACACTTACCAGTGATGATGCGGCCAATGATAGAGTACGTGTGCCCATAAGCAACCTATTCACTCGGGCCTTGAAGGACCAATGTGACTTACGGTGAAGTAAAACATCGTGAGGAAACCTGAGCTTAATTATAAGTTTGAAATCGCCAACCCGGATTTTTTTTTTTTTTAAGAAAAACGTTGCCCCACACTAGGATTTTCTCCTGTGTCGTGGGTGCGTTTACAAACATACAAGTTCACATGCACATGACACCCAGACCCGAAACAACAATTTGTGGATCACACAAAGAGTTGCTCTGTGCGGGAATCGAACCCGCTACCCGTTGCACGGCAGCCAGTTGCCCAGCCACCGCGCCAACCGTGCAGTCAGATTGAGGAAGCGTGGTGATTATTGCTCAAAACTTCTCCGTGTGAGAAGAGGCCTTTGGTCAGCAGTAGCACGGTAGTATAGATAATATTACCGTGGCAGTGGCCACTTACAAACGTTTGATGTGATGTGATAGATATTTATATGCCTCGTTACATACATGGGACTTAAAAATTAAATGTAAGTCGGTAACGTTTTCTTGTAATCAAATTAATCTTAAACAAAATGGTAATTTTACATTATTATTGTATAGTACGGAATTGTTATGGATTATAATATGGTTGCTACTCTACAGAAACTTAATATTGTGTATATTACACTATACTTATACAAGGCAATCCGAACCGGTGTGGCTGTTTTTATTACCTACTTGGTTTTGATTTTTAGTCTTCTTTGTTTAATATTTATAACTTGATAACTTCCCCACAGTTGTGTAGGTATATTATACAACATGTATAGTATAGGGTAGTATGGGATAAGCTGGTAAACGAGGTGGCAGATCACGTGATGGTAAGCAAGCGCCGCCGCCCATAGACACTCGAAGCACGAGAGGCCGTTACAAGTGCGGTACCGACCTTAGGGGTTAAGAATTTGAGGATTGATTCGGGACGATCCGGGGATTGTGGAAATTACAGAGGGAGGAGGATGGTAATTAAACCTCCAGTTTCTTTAGATAAGAACATTAAATATTAACTTTCAAGTTACGTATTTCCAATCCACCTATCAAACTCGGTAATTATGGGACCATTCTTATATTCTTATGTAGAGAGTTTCTTCTACAGGCTCTATAGGCAGGCGCCTGTTACAAATTGTAGATGCAATAAATTTTGCATTCCTAAACCACATATTCCTTGTCAAGAACGGGTCACTACTTTCATATTTCCACCAAATAAACATAATAATTACTGTCTTGCCCAAAATAAATTAACCATTTCATGTATTCATTCATTCGTTTGTTGTTTTCAAAAGAAAACGTTCTACGATTGAGCTGTCGTTTTTATGAACAAGGGGTAGAAATTATGTGACGTCTATAAAATACTAGTCCTAATAAAAAAGTTGTTCTTTAACAAAACCACTCATAATTTAGTTATGGGTCAACACGACTTTATTTATTACACAGGGGTTGGATTCTGTTGAACTGTTCCCATATTTTAAGTTATACCATAACATAACATACCATAATTTTTATTTTTAATCAGGTTGCTTTTCCACCAGATATGTGCTATGCTACGTTGCTGTAGATGCGTTTGTATTCTAGTATTCTACCAATTACATTCATTGGTACACATAGCATAGCACTAAAGGAAACGGACTTGGCTAAGCTATGTTTTTATATGGAAACATATTAATATTCGTTTAAAAAAAAACGATGCCCTAGGCTAGTAATTTTCTCCTGTGTCGTGGGTGCGTTTACTAACATACAAGTTCACATACACAACAGACCCGAAACAACAATTTTTGGCGTGAATCAAACCCGCTACAAGTTACGCAGCAGCCGGTTGCCCATCCACCGCGGCAACCATTACTCTATTTGAATCCGAAAGTTCAGCATCTACAATAATTACTATTTATAACAATTGTCTTATTGTAGAAGAATGAAGAAATATTACAAAGATAAGAGCAAATATCTTTTCTGTCATCACACACCGCGGGGGACCCATGCTAAGGAACTCTCAGATTACATCTTACAATTGTTGTAAATTATGACTTAGTTGCCTTATTTTGACTTTCGTTGGAGTATGATAAAATTATCACCTGTAAAGCAAATTAAACAGACACAATGAAACGCCAATTGCTACGAATCTTAAACATACCTACCTCTTTCGCTTCCTCAACAGTCACCAGTGATCAATCAAACTACTTCTGAACTTAAATTTAATATGACAAAATAAAAAATACATATCTTTTAATTTTTTTAGCTAACTTAATTTTCTTTTTTTATACCCCGTCATCATCCCTATTTTATAAGTATTTAGAAATCGTTTGTATGTAATAACAGAATAACAGAAAACAAAGGTAATCCAAAGACTTAACATATAAATAAAATATTTATTCATCTACATTTTTACACACTTCCTTCTCATATTTAATATCCCAGTGAAAGGAAAGAGGTCAATATCTTATACTTGCTTTATTATTTTACGATATACAATCACCTTCGGTCAGTCTTTTCCGAGTAATTGAGCACCCAAACAAACAAACAAACAGGGACATAATTTATTTTATTACTTTAAAGTGGGAACTGGTCATTCAAGAAGTCCATGCAAATATCTGGGGGCACGGCAGTGCAACCGCCAAGTCGAGTAAAAAAGCGGCACGGCTGTAACATCCTTTTGTCGAAACCATTCAGGCCAATTTCGACCGCCTATAACTTTGTTGTGTATGTGTGTATAAAACAAGAAGCCTGAATTTTCAAATACTTAGCAGGCATTGTACGAACATGGTATATTTCAATAACTTAAGAAGAAGAAGGGGATTTAAGGTATTAAATAAGGACTAAATAAAATAACCGACTTGGTATTACTTCGATCTCACAACTTTTTACGGTAGGAAAACTCAGGAGCGAGACTTGGTCTTTTTTACAGGATGTTTTTGATGGTATTATTTAAACACGTACCTACCAACATTTAGTGAATTATTTTCTATTTTAAATTTAATGTCTGCCTGCACCCTTTTGGTAGTTTCGTCGTAAAAGTTAATGGCCGTGTTTTTTATGGGCGAGTCCAAGTCTTGTGTCCTTTGTGGCGGGACCATGCATGCTAATAAAATGTACTAGTTCACTTAGGTTGGACAAATAATGACGGTGTTTTTTTTTCGCTGGTAAAAATGTTTTCTTTTTTTGCTATGGTAATACCTTTTGTGATAGTTGTGGATTGAGTGAAAATGAGGTTGTAACTTGTAAAGTGAAATAAGAATTCGTTTTTAAATATTTTTTTTTAACGAAATACTTGGACTTCATTTTCGTACGTTTATATATTTTTTTAATATGCATGTATGCAGCCAGCATACATGCAATGCTTCTCATATTATTATATTAGGGTATTAGCACTAGATTACAACTGGGCCCTTAATACGACTTTCTTTTACACTAGCGGGTTAGGCGCTGTGATTGGCCGGCTCTAATGAACCAACCAATCACAGCGCCCAACACGCTCTCGTAAAGCAAACTCGTACTAAGGTCCCAGATAACACTTCATGTACCTACTTATTGAAACCAGACTTGAGTAGGCGCTCGAAGGTAAATAAATCAATCAGCTTTACTTTCATTGTAGGAGTATAATGGCAGTTGACAAATTACCAAGTAATTATTTAAAACAATGTCGACATCTAACTAATTACTTCTTAAATGCATGACTTTAACAAATGTGCACTGTCGACATGCACCGCATATCAACGTATACTCATCTCCAAAATTATTTAGGGAAATTTCAATCTTATTCTAATAAATGTAGGGTTGATAATTAATTAAAGATGCCACGTTTATCAGAGTATACTAATCAAGCTATCTGTTTAATTGAATTTCAACTCTGTTTAATTAAAGTTAAGGTTGAAAATACTTTAAAGGGTTAGGATCAGTGTTACGGCCCATCGATTTTAATTAAGTGGTTGATAAGTACATTGTATTCTATTATTGTTAGTTCACTTTAAGTAACTTTAGATTTTACATTGGTTGATACTACTGGCTTAGAAATCCAAGAAACTCCATATTTAGCTATCTTTTATTTAAAATCTGGATTTAACTGCCTCATTGTCTATTTATTTATTTAATATTCAAAATACAAAACAAGCACAGCCTTAAGGTGCTCTTTTACCAGAGATGTGCTATTCTACGTTGTTATAGATGCGTTTGGTATCTATCAATCATATTTATTGGTACACATAGCACTGGTGGAAACGGATACAACTAAGACCTGTTTCTTATATGGATTAGATTCCTGAGCGCAGTCAGCTTTAGTCGGATTGCAAAAGGGGTTTTCAAAGAACCTTATCTTTCAACTCCCGTGGGAAGAGTGGTGACGAATCTACCCGTATACTGATGCTTATACTAAGCTGAAGAAATTTTGTTTGTTTGTATGAACGCACTAACTTTTTGTGTTGGATAGTGCAATTATTGAGGAAGTTTATAGACTATATAACATACGGTCAATAGGAGCCGTGCAGAGTGAGTGAAATCGCACGAAAGTACCTAGTGTATTATATTCTATGATCACCAGTCCACATGGCTTACAAGGATGACAGTAGCCATTCTAACCACTACATCAGCACAAAAACGTCTTGTCATAGTCTAGCCAACATCACATCAACTGACACTTTTACATCAAATATATAAAACACTTTCAACTCTGTGGCCTATATAATAAAAACGTAAATCACTACATTTTTTACCCAAACACGTCTGTGAGTTACTAAGTTTCTGTCAACAGCACATCAACCTACCCTCTACCATCAAGTACCTTTAAAAGGTTTTCAACTCTATCTACTTTAGTAATAAAGACTAAAATCTATTAGCAAAAATATACTTTTTCTTAACTAGACATATCTGTGACTTACTATGTTTCTAACAGCACATCAAGCTACACTCCATCATCAAGTACCTTTAAAAGGTTTTCAACTCTATCTTCTTCAGTAATAAAGTCGCAAATCCATTAGCAAAAATATGCTTCGTCTGTGTTACAATGTTTGAAGTGGTCTCGTCCAGACAGCGTGGCGTCTACATTACAATGTAAATGATAAATTGTATGTTTTGATCATTATAAACACATTTACTTACACAAGTGTGTGTGAATGTAATGGTTCTCGTGTAAAAAAGAAACTCATTCAACTTGTCGATGCGTTAAATTGTGGATGTTTTAAAGTAGTCGTGATTTCGTTGATTGATTTGATTGTGCGATTGGTTTGGTCATTTGCTTAGATTAGATGTGACCAATACAAGCTTTACGTAACAACATGTAATTTTTTTAAAGAAATGTTTATTTTGTTTGGTTTTTGGTAGTTTGTTAAGCAAAATTCATGCTGAACTGCAGTCAATTGGCTCGACTGGGGTGATATCACGGTTTCACAGAAAACCGACGTGAAACAACTCTTGCGTTGTGTGAGTGAGGGTACCGGAGGCTTAATTATCCTTCTTCCCAATCTTTTCAATCCTAGATTCCCCAAGAACCCTTGAATTCCTAACCCCAAAAGGCCGGCAACGCACTTATAACGCCTCTGGTTTTTCGGGGGCCCATGACCGGCGCCGATTGCTTACCATCGGTTGATCCGTCTGATCGTTTACCGGCTAATACCATCAAAAATACTATGTATACCAACTTTGCCTATCCATTTATGTACAGTAGAACTCCAATTAACCGAACTCCGACTATCTGAATCGCCGATTATCCGAATCACAAAATTGTCCAAAAAAGTCTAAGTGCGCGAAGCCAGTGTTTGCGCGTCAAGTTTTCGACTTAACTTGTTTTAACTTGCCGTTGTGCCTACACTGACTTCCCCCCGCAATTTAATTCAATAAAAAAATAGTGCAATATCAAAACGTAGCTTTTATTCTTTTCAATGGCAATTTTTTTTTAAATCCGATTATCCGAATATTTGATTATCCGAATGGGTCCCGGTCCCCATTAATTCGGATAATTGGAGTTCTACTGTATATGTATTTTTCCATACATTTTCAGGCATTCTCCTTTGTTTAGTTTTTTCAAATAGTAAGTGATTATAATAGAGTGTCGTTGTTGTATTTTCTTTGAAGTCAATATAAATATGTCAACTGTTAGTTTTGTAAACGTTACAAGATGTCTGGTTTGGTCCGCACGCCCATAACATGTCCCATTATTATAAAATCATTAACAGCAGCAACGGTATTTGGAATCAAGCCCAATGTATGTTTCATTTCTATTATTAACATTAACTACTTACTAGTTTAAACGAGGGATTTCCCATTTATAAAACAAACACGTGTAAAACTTTCAAAAAGACGTCATTGTCTTAAAGAATTCAGCGTTAATTTTGTTAGACAAACGACCAAAAATAATCTTTCATCCCTTCTACATACTGTTGATATTTTACAGTCAATGTGGAAGTGCATGTCAATGGCACCCTAAAACACGTCCACTTAACCCGACTAAAATATTACCGAACACAAAAGAAATAACTTTCACGAAGTACAGAAGCAAATAAAAAATATCAAGAATTTTAGCAAATTATTTGTAAGGGTGCTTTCACACAATCACGTACGTTTAAATGTGACAGGATGTGCGGACACTTACGTAGATTGTTACCGTTACACGTGATCCATCATTGTATTGCTTTGTAGGATCGAAAATTGAATAGATTTGTATCTTGCTCCAGTTTACTATCATCACACCACAACCTACATTTCCCGTAGAGGAATTGCACATATGATAAGCTATATTTTTGTAATAGCTCACGTGAGGCATACCTACTAAATGTTAATCTAATGAGTTGGGTGGTATTGGATAAACGTTTAAACTGCAATCTCCGAACCTCTCTTATCTATGTTCAGGAGACTTATATAACAGTCCAGCAGTTAACTGACATTGGTACTTGATATTATGATGCGGGACCGACCGCCGCTGCGTGAAGCGCTGAAGCGTGTGTAAAGGCCCTAAGGCTAAATAAAGTTCGTGGTAGCCGCAAGCCTGAAGCAATTACCGTGAGATTTGAACACCATTACCACGTTTAAACATTGACATGTCATACGCTAATGTGTCGCTTTATTGCAGTAATTACGTAATTACATGTCGATTGTCGACCAATCGTGACCTCTCTCTCTTTTATTCAAATTTCATTATTGTAAATTCGTGATATACCCCTAAGGGATCGTATAATTGAAATTTTATGTCAATTTCTACCAATCTTTTATGTGACGGAAACTGTCTTATATCAGTATGGCATTCGCTTTTTGATTTTTAAGTATAGGTATTCAGAAAAGAAAAATGCAATTTAACATTGTTTTGTCTCGTCACAACACCGTTCAATTGCATCCCATCACGACATAGTATAAAATGAAGAAGCTTTTTCTGTCTAAAACTGTGTATGCTTAGATCTTTAAAACTACGCAACGGATTTTGATGCGATTTAAGAAATACGAGTGACCAAACATTGATACAAAATTAATAAAAATTATTTTTTAAAAAGGGAACAGACATCAATTATTTACCGCCTCTATTTTTCGTAAAACCATCTCCTTAGTCAGAAAAATACAATGCTGAAAATCGCGTCCAAATCAGTTCAGCCAAACGCGAGATAATCGCGCACAAACTTACATACATACAAGTCAAACTGAGAACCTCCTTTTTGGAAGTCTTTAAGTCTCTGACTGCCAATAGAAAACTGTTGAAGGCAAATCCTCCGCTAACGTCGGTCACCGGTGACCACCACGGCGTTCAATGTGTTAAAAATACCTTCTATTTATCAGCCACACTAACATGAAACACCTACATTAGTAAAGACTATTACTCGTCTAAATATACCCGACTACATTGACGAAGACAGTTATTTGTGAAAATAGTTTAATGCGCAAATCCCTTTGGCAGTATCTTCGGATCGTTACATTCTATTTATTATCCTTTGTATTAGGTCCCGATACAAATGATACATGTGCTACCCACTGTGCAAATAGATGTCGCTGATAAACTTCGAACTTGGGCATTCGTCCAAATTACTAATGTGGAATTATGGTGTTAGGTAATTGGTATTCGTGTCTGCTTGTGTCTTTGTGGGGTAAGTAGTCTAGGAAGTTATTGTTTTATAAATATATAAATATGTTGATAAAGCTTTACTTGGTTTGAAATTTAAAATGGTCTTATCAAATAATTGATCAAGAAGTGAATGTTTGAAGGGTGCTTGAACTAAAACTAAATCTTTTTAAAAAGAAGGTAAATAAGGTCTTGTACTTTCTTAAAAATCAGCGTTGATTTTGTTAGCTAAACGACCAAAATAAACGTTCAACCCTTCAACACGACATCACATTACATAACAAACTCTATTTTAACCGACTTAAAAAAGAAGAAAGACGGAAGGTCTTTCATTATCATGATGATATCATAATTCATAAGTATGATGTCGTGTATATACCTTATAAAAATCAAATCAATAGGACTACAATCACAGGATTCGTTTTTAAAAAGATGTTTTAACCTTCAACATTAGCTTGCAAAGTATCCCGTGATAATGCATTAATAAATAAATAGAGAAAACATTACAATGATAGAAATAGACCACAAAACAATTGACATTTGTCCAGGTCTCTCCGACTATTTGATACCATCACTATCGATTATCGTTTTTTGCAGCAGTAATTAAATACAATGTTCAACATCCAACAAGTTCAAGACAGTTATAAATAAGACAATTATTCAAGATGACATACAAATAAATACCTTAAACATATATCCGTTAAATTTAAATTCGTATGCTTTAAATAAACTGACATTCCACATAAGTAACATGTAATGATTTTAGATAAAACAAACGCCATTTTAATGGGGGACATTAGTTTGTCGTCACATGGTTATAATAAGGTACGTTGTTGTGCTTGCCAGGGCTTGGCAAGTGTCTACAAGCACAATGGTGCAAAGAGAGCGTTTGGCTTGTGTGAGCTTGTAGACGCTTGTACGGGATCCGGTGTAGTGCCAATGTAACCAAGAATTGTATTGTGAACCTGATTGAAAGAGAGTAACCTATGGAATTTCTTGCTCGTTCTTTTCCATAGGAATCTAGGATCGAGGAAAAGCTTCACTAGAGAACTGACCGATAGAGAAATGTTGTTTAAATTACTATATTTGCTTTGACGTTCAAAAGTGCCTTCCTAGTCTATATAAAATAGATAACTTTGACTTAAAAATTTGCAGTTTTTAGATAGATCAAAAGGTTCTTTCTTGCTTGGATGTACGTAACACATTGATGCCTAGCGTAACGCTTGGGGCTTGTGGATGCTTGTCGTGCCTTAGCGAGCATGGAGACGTACCTATAAGATGTATATTCTAGACGTTTTATACTTTGTCTGAATTTGTATATTATTAGTAGCATTTTGATGGCTAATTTATATTTAAATTTATTGGTACTCATTGATACGTCTGTAGTTACACAGCTACACTGTCGAACCACGATGCCAAGTATTCTCTAAGTTATTTATTGGGTATAATTGTACCCAGTGTTCCTGTAATATTTATGACTTAACACTCAAATTAGCTATTTGTAGCGTATTAAAAAAACTGTCTAAAAGTGTGTAGAACTAGAATGGGGTTATTCTGTTAGGAAGGGTTTAATATTAATAGAATTTGTAATAGCTTAATAAATTATATGTAGTGTGACTTCACATCTTTTGTTCTTTTAAGGCATTTAAATATGAAATTTATGAATGGGCCGGCTCGACCGGAGCGTTACCACGGTCTCGCAGAATATCGACGTGAAATAACGCTTGTTTCGTATGAGTGAGGTTACCGGAGGCCCAATTTCCCCCTTCCCAATCTTTCCCAATCACCGATTCCCAAACGACCCCTAAATTCCTAAACCCCAAAAGGCCGTTTACTTACTTACTTATATGATAAAAAAAATTATGACAATATTAATACTAATACACAAATTACACTTCCCTATGTACTCAGGACCTTGTTTTTACATATTTTATATAAAAAAAGCTCAGTAAAAACGCATAGTTTAATTATGCACTGAATATAATATGTAAACTAGCTTCTGCTAGCTACACGCGTTCCCGTGGGATAATAAGTAGCCTATGTGTTATTCCAGACCATAATCTACTCTTGTTCCAAATCTCATCCCGATCCCTTCAGCGGTTTCGACGTGATTGAGTTACAAACATACACACAAATTTTCATATTTTTGATATTACTAGCGATCCGCCCCAGCTTAGCATGGGTGCAAAGGTGATATGTTATGCATGTATTATACTTATAAAGCTTCCTTTTGAATCACTCTATCTATTAAAAAAAACCGCTCTAAAATCCGTTGCGTAGTTTCGAAGATTTAAGCATACAACGGGACATAGGTACAGAGAAAGCGACTTTGTTTTATACTATGTAGTGAAGTAAGAAGTAAGATTGGCCATCAATAGTACCGTTTTCGATACAACGCCAATTTTGATTTATTTTAAAGATATTAATAAGGCCGGTGTTACATTGAAGGCGTCGTATATACTAGGGTGGGTCACCAATGTATGGAGAAAAAAAAATGTTCTTTTTTTAAAAAGTAATAGCAATAAAAATGTGTATTATGGTAGTAGGAACTGCTGTAGAAAATTTCATGGTAATCAGATGGCATCTTCTGCCTCCGGATTGACCTCAAAGTTTTGAAAAATGGAAAAAAAAATGTAATTTTTAAACTTTTTATTTTATTTTATTCTTCTAATATAGGATTAATATAAATAATAAAACTTAATATTTAATCAATATTTTAATGAATTATTAACAAATCAACATAGAATAATAAGTTTTTTCAGTTATGAAGCAATTTTTACTTTACGCAAAAATCCTTTTTGCTATCAAATTTTGGCATAAGTTTACGAGATTCGATCTTGGCCTTTATGAATCCTTCACGAGCTGATTTTGAGCACAGAGTTCCTGAAGCTTCAGTTACAGTTTTAACTGACCTTTCAACGGCTTGGGTGTGACAAGGTAAGCGCAAAAAATCTATTTTGTTGTCTTCTCCTCGAGAAACAAGGGTTTCTAGTTCTTCGGTAGAGATTTGCATCAGGATAGGTGGTTCTGTAATTTTATTCTGCCAGTTAATAAGGTCGTAATAAACGTTTGCATCCATGTTTATTTCCGGGACCTGGAATAGCCTCAGTTTTTGGGGTTTGTCACGACGTGCTTTCAAAATACGACGTAGTGCCAATTCTCTTATATGTTTTTCATTATCTGATAACATTGTTAGTAGTAAGTTTTCAGGGTGGCCAAAGTAGCTGTTACGTTGTAGCACTGGATCAATTACAGATTTTAGGTCTGTCGTTAAGTAACGAGACCTCGAGATTAACGCCCATAAATGTTTTCCTCCATCTTTACAACTTGGATGACATTTAATGTCAAACCAAGTCGGAGCATATACTTTCACAACGTAAGTTGCTAAAGTGACAAGTTTATCAGATGGATTTGAAGACGCAACATAAAGGCGAAGAATTCTGTTAGCACGTGTCAGCCATCTAGCATGAGACATCTTTCCAGGTGATTTGTAAACTAAATCTTCAGGATATTCGCCAGATATAACAGCCGATGTTATTCTGTACAAATACAATTGGTCAGTACTGAGATCTTTCGTATCCACCGGTGGCATTTCACCTAGAATATTTCGAAATTTGACAACAGGTTTCTCTTCACGATTTTCTAAAGCTTTTCCGATCTCTCCAGCAAACGTTCTTGGGCCAGATGTCAAACCATCAACAAATGATCGCAGGTTTGGGATAATGTGGAATAGTTCATCTCAGCAGGAGGCGTCGGTTTCGCCTTCAGTTTTCTTAATTTGGCTGGTTGAAAATCATCGTTATCACTAGATGTATTACTTACAGATGATGTAATGCTACTGGTATCTGCATGAGCCATGGAAGCTGAGGTACTAGGAGCCATACGATTACTTTTTGATACCTCCCTTTTCTTTTGTCTTCTTAGACATTTTTGATTTTTCCTCGTTGTTAAAACGTCTATGTTTCCTATTATCATATTTCTTGCAGTCCTTTGGTCAGTGAGAAAAATTTGCTCACTTAATGGAACTTTTTTTGCTTTAGGGCAAGTACATTTTGTAAAATCTGAGCACTTGCATGAAGAAATATCAAACAAACCTTTACTGGAAGCAAGAAAGTGTTCTAAACGCTTTTTAGGTATTTTAGGGTGTGATTTTAAAATGTCTTTGAATTTAATATGATAAGCTTTCAGCATTTGTTGCACTCTTACATTAGATAAAATAGGTAATGATGCTTTCCTCCATATGTTTTCAATTTTTGCAGTGACAATATCTGCAACTTCTTGAAAATTTGGTTCCTTTTTAGTATTTTTAGAGTTTTTTATTTCAAATCTTGTCCACTCGTAACATTTGATTACTTCTTCGTAGGTCGGAAGCATATTATCTTTCAAGTCACTTGTATCACCAAATATTGAACACTTAAAAGATTTTCGAGTACGATTCATTTTGAAAGTCACAGAAACACACCTTGTTGTTTGATAAACCACAGCTCAATTAAACGACTAAACGAATCACTTGGCGGGTACTTAAACAAAGTTTTTATATAGAACTACTCACGAATGTTGACGTTTTCGGTGTCGTTTGTAATAGTAGACATCAGTATAATATAAACAAAAGTAATTAGGAGTGTTACAATGGTCTATTTATTATTTTAAGATTTATTTGAAACATCAGCCTTTAAATCAAAAATATCGAAACTTCAATCCTAATCCGGAGGCAGTTATACTATACCGATTGCAATAATATTTTATATACGTTATACCAACACCAAATGGCAACTAATTATCGCTATTAGAAATCAAATTTCGAAAAAAGTGTTTTTTGACCCACCCTAGTATATACGCTTTAGTATCGCATGCGTTCGCTCCGGATGTGAACGAACAAACACCACTTAAATCATTGGAAAACGACTGGGACTCACGTAAGGCTGTGGGCACACAATTTGTACATTTTTATGACGTAACCAGCGCTTAGTGCGTGACCGCTCGTGTGCACTTCTTTTGTGGCATTTTTGAGGTTATATTCTCTTTTTTTTGTGTATTCAATGTGGGTTTGTTATTAAGATGTTTTTGGTTTATGCAAATATTCGGTAATCGCTCTTTAATTGATTTGTTTGCCGTCTCTTTTTGTTATACGCAGAAAAACAGAGACTATACTTCTTTGTATTTTATACTACATTTATGTTTTCAACCAAAAGTTTTTTAAAGCAAAAATTGCCAAACATAATGTTGTAATTATTGATAACATCTCAAGCTACAGCCATCCATAATGGAATTGATTACACTCCCACGTTAAAAGGTACAAAAGGTTAAAAGCAATTTGTCAAATGGAATTTCGGTGCGAATAATGTGTCCTGTGCGCAAGAGTACGAAAGCCGAGTCCCGGTGCGCTCTGCATGATTGTTTTGGAAATAAACGCCATAGTCAGGTCACGCGCGCGTGATTTTAACGTAAACAAAGCGGTGTGAGCGCCCGCGCGTCTGTGTGTACCAGCCTTAGCAACAAAACGAATTATTTGTCATACACTCGCCAATATAGTGGGAGAGCCATGCTTCGGCACGAATGGGCCGGCTCGACCGGAGTAATACCACGGCCTCACAGAAAACCGACGTGAAACAACGCTTGCGTTGTGTTTCGTTGTGTGAGTGAGGTTACCGGAGGCCCAATTCCCCCCTTCCCAATCTTCCCCATCCCCATTCCCGAACAACAACCCTTAAATTCCTAACTCCCAAAAAGCCGGTAACGCACTTGTAAAGCCTCTGGTGTTTCAAGTGTCCATGGGCGGCGGCGATTGCTTACCATCAGGTAATACGTCTGCTCGACTACCGGCAAGTCCCATAAAAAAAATAAATAAAAAAAATATGGCTCATGACTTCTCATTGCGCGCCACAAACAGATGGGTTACGCGGTAAGCCGCGCTCGTTTCTTGATCGATTATTTTTATGTTTTAATCGATTGTCGTATAAGGGTCGTAATTATTTAATAATTTATTGCTCTCAGCTGATAGAAAATATATATTTTAATCAATCTTTTTTTACGTTTGTTTGTTTTATTTGGTGTTTTTAAGAGTTATTGAGTAGGGCTACGGTTTGAACGTGTAGGTAACTAAGTGTTAAAGTGTAATGTTTAATGACCCGTAACTTTTAAAATACGCTGTTTTTAAGACACGTTTTTGTGGTTGAATTTTCATTCTAACCGACAATGAAAAAAAGGAAATTGGTAGAATTTTTTCGATTTTTTCCGAAATTTTTGCTTACGGCACAGCAAGGCTTAATTTTATTGTGGTATAAGATAAGAGTGCGTTACCAGCCTTTTGGGGGTTAGGAATTTAAGGGTTCATAAGGGATTGGGAGAATTAGAAAGGGGGATAATTGGGCCTCCGGTAACCTCAATCACACAACTTTTAAAGAGAGATAAAAAATCGAGACAACGAACGTGTCTAAATTTGGATTCACTAAAGCTTTTTCGGTTCCAATATCATTAAAAAATTGTATCCTACCCAAAACCTATAACTCAAAATCACAAACGAAGTATTACAAAATATCTATTTAGGAACTGTTAATTATGCACTGGTTATATTAATGTTGTAGTAATTTACACCGCGCCGTGTACTCGAGGTTTATTGCACAAATAAATAAAGCGCTCTGGTGACAGCACAGAATATGTCGGAATGCCATAACTGATGAAATTCATAGCCACAACTTATGAACATGTTATATTCTATGACTTTCAGAGTCAGAATATTAGTTGCTGTAGTTGCTGTTTGGTTATTTTAGTTGAGAAGTGATTGATGTGAGTGTATGAGTGTTAATGAATAGATGGAAAGACAAATCATGTTTTATGAGTGATAACTAGCTTCTGCCAGCGGTTTCGTACGCGTATCCTTTGGATAAAAAGTGTCCTATATGTTACTCGTATACCAGGTTGTTCCAATTATGTACATCTCGACCCTTTCAGTCGTTTTGACGTGATTGACTTACAAACATACATACAAACATTCGAATTTATAATATAAATATAGAGTAACGCATTTATAATATTAGTAAGATTTTTCAGGTAAATAATTCACACAACGAAACACAACGCAAGCGTTATTTCACGTCGATATTCTGTAAGGCCTTGGTATCAATCCTGTCGAGCCCGCCCATTCGTGCAAAGCATGACTCGCCTAAAGGAAAACCGTCTCAATACCGGTGTTTTGATAAGATATTAAAACAAATAGCTCTTATTTGTCCAAAACACCAATCAATTCTTATCAACCCACTATCTAAATCCCATTGTCCATCTGATTCCTATAAGCACCCTATAAAGAGGCCGAAGAGGCAAACAGTTTCTCTATACGGCCCCATAAACTAGAAATCGCCAGTAAAAGAAATAAGCACATAGTTTGCTGGTCGTGACTCGTGTGAGGCGGGTACTAAACTCCTATGTCGTAGGTAGCAGCTTTGTAACAAATTATTGGCTTTAAAACTGTATGACATCGGCCTTGTTGGGGTTTACGGTGGTCTGGCCTTCTATTGGTGATCTTTATAGGGAATTTCTATCTATTATGGTGGTGATGATAAGGTGGGGTTTGTGTTTGATTTGATTTCTTTCATAATTTTCTTAACGTTGTGTTGGACTAGGATTTTTTCCGGAGTCGTTGGTGCGTTTACAAACATACAAGTTCACATGCACATCACTCCCAGGCCCGACACAACAATTTGTGGGATACACAAAGAGTTGCTCCGTGGGGGATTTGAAACCGCTACATGTTGCGCGGCAGCCGGTTGCCCAGCCACCGTGCCAACCGTGCAGTCGAATTATTCATCAACTTAGCTTCTCCGATCTGTTGAAATTTTCAGTTTTTCGCATTTAACCACTGGCGGGTACAACAATATAAATTACAATAAACCACAATAAATAATTATCCAGTAAATAGTCAAACATTTCTTGGATCGAATTCCAAAAAAATTATATTCAGTTGTAACTTTTGTATATTACAACTGATTATTCAGTTGTAGTTGAAATTGTGGGAAATCCAAACAATCTTAACTGATATAATATGATAAATGATGAAATCAACAAAATACTTCTACATACACAAACACAATCTTCTCTATAAGAGACCAAACACCATACTCAGCAGTAAAAACCTTTGATAGATTCCTCGAAGGTAATAACAAATTTCGTGTAAGTAAAATATTTTTCCATTCGTCCAGACACTTAATTCTGGCACGTAGACAAATATTTTTACGTTTGCGACCGAAGTTTTTACGATTCCGATGTAAAATTTGCGCAAATAGAGATTGGGACTTGTACTTTACTTCCCTATTTTAATGTATTATAAGTTTATAACTAAAGTGACTGCGTTCGTTGGATATTTCTGGATTTTTCTAGATCGGGCGTCCGCCATTTTGATTATTTTGGCGGGAACGTTTGATGTGCTTGTTGTGAATGGATTTATTTGGAAGTTAAGTAACTAAAAATAACTGTTTACTTACGTAGATATACTGAGAAAATATCTACTAAAACAAAAGATCTTTATGATAGTTATACAGCGACTTCACCGCGTACGCGCACGCCGCTCGTGAGGAGGAGGAGTGAAGAGTCTGTGTGGCTCGAAATTAATAGAGCTTTTCTCGATATATTTACGTGAGTAAACCGTTCTTTTTAATTTTACACTTATCACGATACTTATTATAAAAGCCTAAGTTAAATAGTTGTAAACATAGGTTTGACATTTTGATTGGACATTCATATTTTCATCGCAATTATCCCAATTTTAGTAAAGTCTATTTGTATATAATTATTTATTTTACATTGGTAATACAATGTATTTATTTATAAACTCTGGTAACACTACTTGGCTACTGTGACAGAAAGACATAAAATAAAATTAGGTTAACGAGTTTTAGGGTGACTACAATTTTAGTGCTCATAGTTGAGACCTAGGGCTTGTGCCAGATCAAATAATGTAACATCACCCCTATTTACTGAAGAATAAGAGCATTCTTATTAAATGTAACCTATAAGTGGCCTCTGCTGACCAAAGACTTCTTCTCACACGGAGAAGGTTTGAGCATTAATCGCCACGCTTGCTCAATGCGGGTTGGCGATTTCAAACTTCTAATTAGAAATTATAAGCCCAGGTTTCCTCATGATGTTTTCCTTCACCGTTTGTCAGTGGTGTACGAAGTAAATTTACTTTTTATTTAGTAAACTTAGCTTGGAAAACTGATATTATCAAAGTATATAATGTGCAACCATTGAGACGATACGGGGTGCAAATCTGTAATACCATCTTTTACGCACTAAAACAACTGTTTTTAATAAAACAGAAAATGATAAACATGTACCAGTTTTAAATAATGTCTAACGGTAACGGCTTTAAAATTACTACCTAATTAAAGACTTATTTTTTAATTATAACACAAATGTAAAGGTCGTAAAATCTTTCAGGAAAATAGTAAATTATTACTTGACGCAAAATAAAGTTAGTAGTGTCCATTTCGTTTTAAAGTTTCTAAGTGTGAGAGATTCATGCTTCTGCACGAATGGGCCTGCTCGACTGGAATGATACCCCACAGCCTCACAGAATACCAACGTGAAACAACGCTTGCGTTGTGTGAATGAGGTTACCGGAGGCCTTATTACCCCACTTCCCAATCGCGATTCCCCAACAACCCTTAAATTCCTAACCACCATAAGGCCGGCAACGCAGTTATAACTCCTCTAGTGTTTCGGGTGTCCTTGAGCGCCAAACGCATCCACAGCAACGTAGAATACCTCATCTCCGATGTAAAAGCACCCTTAATGTCTTGAATAAAATATACTTTTTAAGGACCTGTGAAAGAGTTGTCGACACAACTTATACTTAAACAGACCAAATAAGAACAATCTAGGTAGAGTTTATAATTAAAACCTAACATTCTATTGTCACCACATTAAAACTTGCACCAACTAGTGTTTATACCAATCCACGTTGATGTGGACCACAGCTCGTAAAATTCTGTAAGATATTAATTTACAGTCGTCCTCGTTATATCGTAAATTAAGGAATTAGTTGCGCCGCGAATGACTGCGACGTAGCATAATATGCCAGTCCGAGGTAAGGTCTATAAATCATGTGTATTTTTCATTTAGGTTCAATGTGTTATGATTTTACGCTTGTTGTTTCATTTGAACAACGTTAACAGACCGTTACAGTCTATGGCTATGAGCCTTTTCCAAGGCTGCAGCCTTCTTTACTTAAGAGGGTTTGCTGTCTTGGCAAGCGGGTTGGAGGACAGAGTTTAAAAGGTTTATCAGAGAGCGCCGCTGCTTGGTCTCTGCCAAAAATGTTATCTAGTCGGCCCTAACTACATCCAGGGTAAGGTAGTAAAATCAGTCATAGTTTCAGAAAGTGCTGTGGAACTGTGAAACTATGTGACCGTTTCCACTTCTACTAAGCTATGTAGCTGCGCGAAGAAGATAGGTCGCTCGAGTACGCAGCTATAGCACGCATCATTCATATAAAAACATGGCTTAGTTGAGTCAGTTTCCAGTAGTGCTAAGCTATATATGTCAAAGAATATGATTGGTGGAAGCCAAACGCATCTACAACAACGTAGCATAAGCACATCTCTTGTGAAAAAGCACCTTGAATGTTTAAAAAAACACAATATTACTTTACTCAAGCCAGAATCATACACCAGACATACAAAGGTGTTCAGCGGTTACGTTTGCAATTGCAACTGTTCTATTCCCAACGTTTTTTGCAGACATTTTGATGTATTACACGAATACATTAAGTAACCATGCTACACCATGGGTAGTTGTCGCCTTCAGCTAGGTATAAATATATCATCATTTGAATAATCTCCATCCCCGGGCTACTATCGTCACTTACGATAGTGTGCATCTATAAATAATATATTTCTTTTTGAAAATAGGACTTGTATTACATCTAGGGGTTAGGGAAAAGACTTAGGGACGAACGGACCAACTGGAATCATGCAACCCAACTTGCATTTTTTAGGGGGAAAATCATTCAATGACTTTTCCTTCCTTGGACAAAGCGAAAGGGAGTGTCAGGCCCTATACAATTTCAATTTTCAAATCAAACAGAATCACCTGATTGGGGAGGAACAAAACACAACGCAAGCGTGGTTTCACTTCGGTTTTCTGTGAGGCCATAACTCCAGCCGTGTCAAAGCCTGGCTCTCCCACACTTAAACCTTAAAAAACTCGTACTTAACCATCTGATATTTTCAAAAGATATAGATCTACATATTATAAATTAATAGTATAATAAAAAGTCCTCCAGACTATTGAATCCAAATAAAAACCTAATCCTCACCAATCACTTTATGTCTATTAGATACATATAATATCTAAATGTCTATTTTTTTAAATATATCTACAGCGTGTACCATGTTCGAATTAGCATTATCGATAGCTAAATGTTACTCCATCGGCAATTATCTAACGTAGTCGAGCAGACTATTTACTTTTTATATATTTATTTATTATTTAATTAATTTTATTAACTCTCTTTTTGTTTGTTACACATCAATACATGCTATGATTGCTATCGGATTAACTGAAACACCATGTAGAGTAAGTTAATTATGAGTACTTTTTTCGATATTTTTGTTTTTATTTAATAAATTTATTACTTTTTTTCAGTTTGTTTGTAATTGTTTAGTGTAATAGTATATACTTAGAAATTGTTTTGTAATTAGTTTTAATTAATATGAATATGGAAAAGCAATGAAACGTTCCACTGTGTGGGTTGCACTTTCTAAACTGCAAGTAGGAACATGGTGTCTGGTTTAATTCTTGAGTTGTGGATAAAAAGTAAACTACATGTTATTCCAGACCATACATTTTAAAAAAACTTAGCCCCAC